>NC_136068.1:1848682203-1848972376 GCF_964261635.1 Lissotriton helveticus
GCTGAAATCTGGATGTCACGAAGGTGATGTCTAGTAAGTTGCCGCCCAGCAAATAACGGCGTGGGGCGCCGCGGGGGTGAGTGAGTCCAGTAGGCACCACAGCTATAATTACCGGCATTGCAGAATTACTGCTGGGGACAATGCCTATGCTGTAGCAGGGTCACAGCAGAAACAAAAAGGATTCTGTTGAAGATGTTGTTGGTTTTCAATTTGAAAGCAGTTCTGGTGTCAACTGCTATGCTAATGTAGTGGTTAATGTTTTGTTTTCTCTAGAAAATGTAAAAGAGGGGGAGGCAGTCCAAAGTTCCGGTAAAAGGGCAAAGGAAAGGATCGGTGGTTTGAACTATCAGTCAAAAAGGGGAGGGGGTGCAACAATTTTTCCTACCGGGTCACACTGTGCTTTCACCGGAACTGAGGTCTGCAGGATTCTAGTCATTCAAACTGAGGCTGGCGCCAGCATGGGAGCACCGACGTCCCGCGGATACAGTTTCGTCACTCCACGGGCGATCATGGCAGTCATTCCCCATCGGGGGTGTCTGCGGGGGTCGGAGACTCCCGCGGCTCCTCTAGAATCTTCAAGGTCGTGGAGGACTACGGTGGTGGAGTCAACCAGTGACCGGGCCATTTCTTTATGCTGGGCCCGCTCTTGCCAGGTCGACCGCCATTTTGAGAGTTCGGTAGCTACTGGCGATCGCGGGGTCAAATGAGCGGACGGGCTCCACCCTGCCGGGCGAGACGTTGCAGCATCGCCACAGTGGAAGAACCCTTTTCCGGGCGCCTGGAGCGCTGAGGGTGCAGCTGGGAAGCCTCCACCTGGGGAGGCGGGAGAGGCCTGTTCGCACCGTCTCTCCCTCCCAGTGCACCCCACGGCGTCTCGCTTGACATTTGTTATGGCCGGACCAGGCGATGAGGACGAGGGGGGGGGTCGTAGGCATGTGCAAGACATCCCCCCCAGTGTTGTCAAAGCCATTATTGAAGAAAGAAGAAATGTCCCGTCCGTCTTTGGGCCGGACCTCCGGTGGATGGCGGCCGGACGCCCTTTGCTCTGGCCCCATGAACGGGTTCCTTGGCTCATCGGCTGCAGCCGGATCCTTTTCCGGGTGCCTGGAGCGCTGAGGGTGCAGCTGGGAAGCCTCCACCTGGGGAGGCGGGAGAGGCCTGTTCGCACCGTCTCTCCCTCCCAGTGCACCCCACGGCGTCTCGCTTGACATTTGTTATGGCCGGACCAGGCGATGAGGATGAGGGGGGGGGGGTCGGAGGCATGTGCAAGACATCCCCCCCCAGTGTTGTCGCAGCCATTATAAAAGAAAGAAGAAATGTCCCGTCCGTCTTTGGGCCGGACCTCCGGTGGATGGCGGCCGGACGCCCTTTGCTCTGGCCCCATGAACGGGTTCCTTGGCTCATCGGCTGCAGCCGGATCCTTTTCTGGGCGCCTGGAGCGCTGAGGGTGCAGCTGGGAAGCCTCCACCTGGGGAGGCGGGAGAGGCCTGTTCGCACCGTCTCTCCCTCCCAGTGCACCCCACGGCGTCTCGCTTGACATTTGTTATGGCCGGACCAGGCGATGAGGACGAGGGGGGGGGGGTCGGAGGCATGTGCAAGACATCCCCCCCCAGGGTTGTTGCAGCAATTATAGAAGAAAGAAGAAATGTCCCGTCCGTCTTTGGGCCGGACCTCCGGTGGATGGCGGCCGGACGCCCTTTGCTCTGGCCTCATGAACGGGTTCCTTGGCTCATCGGCTGCAGCCGGATCCCGTCGGCCCCAGCCCCCGGCCGTTGGTGGCCGGACCGGGAGAGAGTGTGGGGGGACAACCTGCAACTCTCAAGGGCCACCGCGGCCGGACTGGGAGAGAGAGGGGAGGGTCGAGGACACGGACATTCCCCCACCTAAAACTGTCCAGTGTTGTCAATCCCCCTGGCCGGGTCCCGCTGGCCTCGGCCTCTCCTCCGGCTACACCCTACGTGATGATCTCCTGGCCGAGGCGTGGCAGGAGGACCCGCCTTATATGTGTTGCTTCCGGCTGGGCGTAGCCGAAAACCTGCTGCACTTTGGAAGTTTCTAGAATGGGGTGGATGTCTGCTGACTTGTATCTTTCCCAGTTTGCCGTTATTTGGCCGTGGCAGGCGGTGGGACAGACAGGTTTTGGGGCAGTGAGGGGCGATATTTTCAGGTTTCTTATTACAGGCATACTTCTAACGTTTCTTGTTTCTAGGACAATAATAGGTTTTATCATTACGTATTGTTATCGTTTCTTTGTTTGTTATTTAATAAAAAGTTCATCAGTGGCCTACTGATTTTCGTTTTCCTATTCTTTTCTTTCCAGGTTGTTTCATGATAAAGTTTCTGTTAACAGGATACAGTGATCACTTCGTTATTATTGCATATGTCCTTTTCACTAGGGGTGCTCTCTGGTCGGGCCAGATGACGTATCTCTAGTAAATGGTCCGGGTGAAACAGGTGCATCAATCAGTGGGGAGTAGATAGGCATGACAGATTACAACGGGGGAGAAAGGTCCGCATTACGTACCCTTTCACTACTTGCAAAGATTTTCCTACGTATATTTGCAAACAGGGAATACCTCCAAAAAGAACCAATTCCCAAACAGTCAATGTTTGGGCAAACAATCAATCAATGAGGAACGAAATAGGCACGACGTGTTAAAGGTTTGCGTTACCTACCCTTCACTATCTGCAAAGGGAGAGAGAATATTCCTATTCTTCCTCGTTTGCAGGCAGAGAAGATCCTTAAGAGAACCAACTTCGAACACTTCAATGCTCGATTCAAACAATCAACAAGGGGTATTGTGAACACAAATGAACGCCGCTTATGTACATACACATTGCTATTTTCAACAGGTTGTTCCTAATGTTTCTATTTTAGCGAGGTCAAAAAGAGATCCCATTAGTGGCCTACTGATTTTGCTCGATTCCTTTTGTTTTTTTACACGATTTTTCGCTATCTGCAAAGACTAAACAGAGTATTGCGACTCTGTGCTTGTTTGTAAATAGAGAATGAACCAAAGAGAACAATCAATCAAATGGAGAGAGAAGCAGGCACGACGGATTACAACGGGGGCAAAGGCCTGCGTTAACTACCCTTCACTATCTGCAAAGAGAGAGTACTCCTAATAGAAATGAGGGGTGGGGGCAGCATTCAAAGCAGATCAGTGTGCATAAACACGAAAATGTTTTTACTTACCACGTACTTGACATTCGACAGCTTATGATATTTGCTATTAAAAAACCATTGAAATTCACTGAAAAAAACATAGGTTATAGACCATATATAGTTAGGAATTAGCATTTACAAAACCTTGTAAATTCACTGAAAAAACCATAGGTTATAGACCATATATATTTAGGAATTAGCATTTAAAAAACCTTATTTTACTCACACAAAACCATTGAAATTCCATATATAGTTAGTTGCACTAACTATATATCGCGCACCCGCAATCCACTGCTGATCATGTCACATATTACATCATTCATGACATGGTCAGTGACATCACTGATGACATCACTGATGACATCTCAAATGACATCACTGATGACATCAATGATGACATCTCATTTGACATCATTCTTGTGCTAATACGATAAACCTCTTCAGACTCTAATATAACCTTAGATACACTCAGTGTATACAGACACTCACACACTGTCACTCATCCATGGAGTTACTCACACACCTAGTCAGTCATGCAAAGAAACAATCTCACCTCCATTTCTTCAACTATACAGTTATACACACCTTACTTATTCAAACATATACTAACACATATTTACTCTCTTATACAATCCCTGATACAAGTTCACAATGATCCATACAACCACTCACACATTCAGTGGCTCTCATGCACAGTTATTTATATATGCCAACTCTCACATGTACTGTGTTTTACATATGTACTTACTATGACATGTAGCATTGAGATATCCATTCACTCATCAATACACTCATGCACACAGTCAACTGCCCATGTAGCTGTTTCCACATGCACTCTTGAACTCATACACCTAGTGAATCAACTGCTCACACATCTATGCACAGAGTCACACACCTCCCAGCCACCCCCACACAAACTCAATCTCCCATACAAATACTTGGGCAACCAATCAATAACACATATAGCCTGTCGTATAGCTAATGATCAACACATGCAGCAGTTTACATCACAACAGACATAATGATGCACAAATTAAGACAGTTTAGTCACTAACCCATGCATTCAGTGAGACACATTTAATCACTCACTCATACAGTCAGTCACGCACCTACTAAATCCTTCATACAGACACTTATACATCCACTCATTCTTCAATATGTAAGACATATTTTAACTTTACAGAAACATACAGTCACTGGATGTTGTCATCAGTGATGTCATCAGTGATGTCATTTGAGATGTCATCAGTGATGTCATCAGTGATGTCACTGACCATGTCATGAATGATGTAATATGTGACATGATCAGCAGTGGATTGCGGGTGTGCGATATATAGTTAGTGCAACTAACTATATATGGAATTTCAATGGTTTTGTGTGAGTAAAATAAGGTTTTTAAATGCTAATTCCTAACTATATATGGTCTATAACCTATGGTTTTTTCAGTGAATATATATATATATATATATATATATATATATATATATATATATATATATATATATATATATATATATATATATTACCTACTGGCAGTCGCCAGTAGGTAGTTATAGTTAGGATCTACTTTCCATAGGAAATCCGCAACATTCTATTGAGAATAACTTTGGCGTCGGTGGACGAATCTTCGCGAATTTCTCAAAGAAGATGGCCCGCTCCGCTCTGCTCCTTCCCTGAAAGTTTGGGGGGATTCGTTAAGCAGGGGCCGAGATAAAAGGGGGTCCCAAAACGTGTTTTCCCCATGTTAATTTCCATAGGGCGGTTGGACTCACTTTTAGCCCGAACGGCTGAATGGATTTCCACCAAACTTGGCAAAATTGTAGGGACTGGTAGCCCGATGTGCCTTTGCTATGTCTTAAGATATGTGCTCCAGTGGATTTTGAGTAATTTAGGTTAAAAAAAATATATATATCTATAAGCGCTCCCCGGTACGCGCACCGGGGCGCGCTCCAGCCCGCTACGCGAGTTCGCGAGCGGAAAGCTGATTGGCTCTCGGGTGTCTGTCAACATTCCAAACAGTCCGGAGCAGCAGCCATCTTGTGTCTCGGTAGGATCGAGACACAAGAGGTGGCAAAAACAAAGGGGGAAATGACTAAAAGGGGGCATGGTAGACCCCCCTGACCTCATAGGTTTGATGTGGGGGCCATAAAAATGCTACGCGGGGCAAAACATTTTTTTATTTTTTTTCGATTTTCGCGGGGGGGAGCGCCCGGTACGCGCACCGGGGACCGTACCGGGGAGCGTACCCTGGAGAAAAAAGAATGACAGAGTTTTTAAAAAATGTAGCTTTTTTTATAAATTGTAGGTAGTTCTGAAAAGAACTGTTTTTTTATTCTTTTTGTTGTTTTATTTTTTTTATTGTTTTTTTGAACATTTTTGACTTTTTTTGGCTTTTCTGAACAGTTTTATATTTTTTTTGTATTTTTTATGGGGAGAAACAAAAAACAGGGAATTGTAAACGGTTCACTGGAGCAAAAAAAAATCAGGAAAAAAATTAAGGTTTCTTCGGGCACTTGTGGTTATCACCAGCAAGGTTGATGAGTGTAATACTTTGCTCACCATAGGTAATTGTTTTTCCACACAATATACAAACGATTTTGTATCCACCAAACTTGGTTTGTATGTTTGGGACCATCTGCCTTGCCTCTGGACCCGATGGAGTGGGTTCTTGGCTTGTGGAGGTTCTGGAAGACGATTGGGGAAGGTTTCTGCACAGTTCTCTCACCTCTGCTGCAGAATAATTATTGGGGTGCAATCGTTGCATGTGGCGAATCATTGTGTGATTCCCAAATGAATCTTTTTTTGCAGGGTTCCCCCTGGATAGTACAGCACCACAGATGAGACAGGTCACCTTTGCAGCGTTTACTTTCTTTGCACCCCATGGGATTTTAAAAAACTCCCATATAAAGTGCTCCCTAGGTTTATATGGGGGATTGTCTTCAGGCAGGAACTGCCTTCTCTCCTCCTCCTCCTCCTCCTCTTCTTCTTGACCACCAATGTGATGTTGTGGTGGTCCTTGTGGTGGTGGTGGTGGTGGTGGTGGTGCAGATGCTCCAGCTGCTGCTGCTACTGTAGCCATTTCTCTATCAATAGAAGCAGGTCTTCCTCACTCAAACAACAAAGTGAGAATGAGGAAAAAAGGTGGGGGCTTTCATCATTTGGAAAACAAAACTGTTCTGAACCAATGAAAAGTGTTATTTTCAGGTCACATGACCCGGGCTTTCATCATTTGGAAACCAAAAGTGTTCTGAACCAATGAAAAGTGTTATTTCAGGTCACATGACCCGACGCGCTTACGCTACACGCCCCGGGGCACGCCCGGGGGCGCGTAGCATAATCACGTCAGCGCGCGCCCGGGGGCGTTTACGTAGCGCGATCGTATGTGCTCGGGCGCTTCCGGGTGCGCTTACGCCGTGCGTCATAAGACGCATCACGCGGCTACGCGATACGTCACGATGATGTTTTCGTTCGCGGCAATAGCGCAATCGAGACGCCTACCGGGACACGAACCGGGGCGCGGCAAGACTGCGCTTACCGGTAAGTGCATCGGTACGTGCCCCGGGAGCGCTCCGGGGCAAAAAAATAAATATATACATAAAAAAAATAGTATTACATAAATATACAATATAAAATTCATTATAAAAAATATTACATTTCATACCTATAGAGATATGCTATTAAAAAACCTTTGAAATTCACTGAAAAAACCATAGGTTTCACACCAGTTATAGTTAGGAATTAGCATTTAAAAAACCTATTAAATTCACTGAAAAAACCATAGGTTTCACACCAGTTATAGTTAGCTGGAAATTTTACTTGCATAAAACCATTGAAATTCCCACGTTATAGTTAGTTGGACTCACTATAACTTGCGCGTGCAATGCACTGCTGATGAAGTCACATATTACATCACTCATGACATGGTCAGTGACATCACTCATGACATCTCTGATGACACCATCCTTGTGACAGAGTGACAGACCTCCTTTCACTGTAATGTAACCCTTGAAACACATATTCAAAAATAGAAACTAAAATTTTCAAAAAAATGGAGATACCCTTATCAGTTACAACAACCAATTCAGTAATTCTACCATCTATATACACATCCACTCATTCACAAACAGTTCTATATAGTCACTCATACATATACTCACTCATCATATGTAGTGATACACCTATACATCCTGTTACACACCGACAGTCATCCAAAAGTTACTCACACACATACTCACACATGCAAATAAACTATTGAACATCAATTTATTTGCATATAGAGCTATACACACACTACCACCTTACTTCTAAGGAAATTTACACATATTTATTCTCTTAAACAATCACTTATAGAAACACATACTTATTTAAACAGGAACTCTTACAATCTCTTACTCTCACATATACTCACTTATATACATCAATATTCACATATACTAGGTTAAAACATATGTAGTTACTGATAAAGACACTAGTGAGACAGTCATTCACTCACTAACATACACATATACACACTCATCCACCCATACAGTCCTGCACATATGCTGTCTTCAAAACACATACAAACAGAGAGTCAGTCACTCATGCATCTATGTGCTAAGTAATACCCCCACCAAACCATATAGACACTCATACTGATATTAAAAAAAACATCTAATAACCCATATACATACACATGTAGCTACTCACCAACCCATGCAGCCACTTATACACAAAGTGAAACACTAATACATATATTTAAATATTTAAACATTACTCACTAATATATGTATTCACTAAGATACATTTAATAAGCCAGTTAACCAATCAATTAAAAAAAAAAAATCCATGTAAACACTTATTTAAACATTTATTCTTCCATCTTTTACATATACATATATAAAACATACTTATTTTTCAGAACGACACACATTCACTGGATGGTGTCATCAGTGATGTCATGAGTGATGTCACTGACCATGTCATGAGTGATGTAATATGTGACGTCATCAGCAGTGCATTGCACGCGCAAGTTATAGTGAGTCCAACTAACTATAACGTGGGAATTTCAATGGTTTTATGCGAGTAAAATTTCCAGCTAACTATAACTGGTGTGAAACCTATGGTTTTTTCAGTGAATATATATATATATTCACAGAAAGAACCATAGGTTATAGACCATATATAGTTAGGAATTAGCATTTACAAAACCTTGAAAATTCACTGAAAAAACCATAGGTTATAGACCATATATAGTTAGGAATTAGCATTTAGAAAACCTTATTTTACTCACACAAAACCATTGAAATTCCATATATAGTTAGTTGCACTAACTATATATCGCGCACCCGCAATCCACTGCTGATGATGTCACATATTACATCATTCATGACATGGTCAGTGACATCACTGATGACATCACTGATGACAACATCCAGTGATTATGTGTTTCTGTAAAGTTTAAATATGTTTTACATATTGAAGAATGAGTGGATGTATAAGTGTCTGAATGAAGGTTTTAGTAGGTGCGTGATTGACTGTATGAGTGAGTGATTAAATGCGTCTTACTGAATGCACGGGTTAGTGACTAAACTGTCTTAATTTGTGCATCATTATGTCTGTTGTGATGTAAACTGCTGCATGTGTTGATCATTAGCTATACGAGAGGCTATATGTGTTATTAATTGGTTGCCCAAGTATTTCTATGGGAGATTGAGTTTGTGTGGGGGTGGCTGGAAGGTGTGTGACTCTGTGCATAGATGTGTGAGCAGTTTATTCACTAGGTGTATGAGTTCAAGAGTGCATGTGGAAACAGCTACATGGGCAGTTGACTGTGTGCATGAGTGTATTGATGAGTGAATGGATATCTCAATGCTACATGTCATAGTAAGTACATATGTAAAACACAGTACATGTGAGAGTTGGCATATATAAATAACTGTGCATGAGAGCCACTGAGTGAGTGGTTGTATCGATCATTGTGAACTTGTATCAGGGATTGTATAAGAGAGTAAATATGTGTTAGTATATGTTTCAATAAGTAAGGTGTGTATAACTGTATAGTTGAAGAAATGGAGGTGAGATTGTTTCTTTGCATGACTGACTGGGTGTGTGAGTAACTCCATGGATGAGTGGCAGTGTGTGAGTGTTTGTATACACTGAGTGTATCTAAGGTTATATTAGAGTCTGAAGAAGTTTATCGTATTAGCACAAGAATGATGCCAAATGAGAGGTCATCAGTGATGTCATCAGTGATGTCATTTGAGATGTCATCAGTGATGTCATCAGTGATGTCACTGACCATGTCATGAATGATGTAATATGTGACATCATCAGCAGTGGATTGCGGGTGCGCGATATATAGTTAGTGCAACTAACTATATATGGAATTTCAATGGTTTTGTGTGAGTAAAATAAGGTTTTCTAAATGCTAATTCCTAACTATATATGGTCTATAACCTATGGTTTTTTCAGTGAATTTTCAAGGTTTTGTAAATGCTAATTCCTAACTATATATGGTCTATAACCTATGGTTTTTTCTGTGAATTTCATTGGTTTTTTAACAGCTAATATCTGTAGCTGTAAAATGTATTCTTCTTTAAATCCAAAAATATATTTTATATGTTTATGAATAATTTTTTTTTTAAATATTTTTTTTTCTTCGTTCCCGCTTCGCGAATCGGGAAGCTTCCCGTTAGCTGACCTTGATGCCGCGAAATAGACCGCGAGCCGGTAAACGTTTCTTTACCGCAAGTGCCGCGTTAGAAAACAACATCGTGACGCCTCCCGTCCGCATGACGTTTCACGTTGTCGCGTGATACGTCATATGACGTGCTACGTTAGCGAACTGGTACGCGAAGCGAGTCGCAAAGCGCAGGTTTCTGGAAGCAAACCGGGAGGCCCTGCAAAGCGCTTAACGTAAACACAGCAAGTCATGTGACTTGGTAATAACACTTTTCATTGGTTCATTTCACTTTTGGTTTCCTAATGATGTAAGACTAGGTCATATAATCTAAAATGAACACTTTTGATTGGTTGAGAACTCTTGTTTTTCCCAAATGATGAAAATCCCTCCTTCTTTCCTCACTCTGACTTTCATCATTGTGAGAGAAAGACCCTTTGTGATCACTGAGCAATGGCTTCTTTAGTAGCTTCAGCTGGTGCTTCCCCACCACCTCCACCACATCCAAGGAAGAGTGGACCACCTGCTCAAGTTCTAATTCAACAAGAAGAAGAAGAAGAGGAACAGGAGGACGAGCACGAAGAGAGGCAGTTTTTGCCTGAGCAGCCCAGGACGTCTCACCGGAAAGAAAACTTCATTTGGCAATTTTTTAAAATTCCCAAAGGTCAGAAAAAAGTAAATGCAAGATACGTAACTTGCCTTATATGTCAAGATAGACTGTCCAGAGGGACCGACAAAAAATACAGTTTCGGAAACTACACAATGCATCGCCATATGACTAGGTGGCATCCTAACAACTACAGTGCTGCACAGTTTCGGAACGACCTAGATAATCTCCCTATTATGGCCAGAAGATCTGTTGTACCGGAAGTAACGGGACCAGAGGGCAGGGAGATGGTGCCAAATATACAAATGAGATTTGGTGATGTAAAACACATCTGCGCATTTTGCGATGGATTCATTTCCTACGGAGAAAAAAGCATCACTCTGATCAACAGAGCTATTGACTATCATATGCAAGTTTGTCCGAAACGCCCAAAATAATAAATACTTCTTTTTTTTGTTTTGTTGCTCCTGTTGAGCCCTTTACAATGAATCGTTTTCATTGCCCCCTCCAAGAAAAACCCCAAAAAATATAAAACTGTTCCGAAAAATTCAAAAACAGTAAAAAAATGTTCAGAAAAATAAAAAAAAAAGTTCTTTTCAGAACTACCTCCCCGTTATTAAAAAATTGGTACAATATTTGGAATTGTGCCAACCTCTATTTCTCTTAGTTCGCTTCCTAGTTCGCTCGCTGGTACGCGAACCGGAAGCGAACCAAAAACAGTAAGTATAAGGGAAGGAAACAGACACTTATGTTAAAAGAAACACAGCTATAAGGGAGTAAACTAGAGATACCATTACCCGTAATCCACTGCTGATGATGTCACATATTACATCATTCATGACATGCTCAGTGACATCATCAGCAGAGGATTGCGGGTTTTTTGGCAACATGCCTTATCCACGGTTTAATAACGCTGCCTTTTGCTTTATATAAGTTTTCAAATTGTATGAAATATATACCAATAGGTCGTTATGAACCTTTAGGTAGTGCTTTTCTTCATGAGGTCTGGTCGCTTCCATACACATACAGATGTTTCAAAGATGATCAAGAAGTTTATCTGAATGGAGAGGAATGCACTGAGACGCCAGATCATTCACTAATGTGTAGGCACATACAGTTACACGGTTCATGCAACAAACACCGACCAAATATGGCTTGCGTGTTGCAAGGCACGCCAGTTCCTGCTATCATCCCCACGTTCAAGTTGTTGGAAAATGGTAGTTATTTGATGCTCAATAATGAAGATTGTTCTGAGTTAATTAAAAGTATTCCTTTTATCGTAACAGTAAGTGAACGGGTTATTTGCTGCAGAAATGTTCTATTTCCTCCCAAATATGGCTTGCGTGTTGCAAGGCACGCCAGTTCCTGCTATCATCCCCACGTTCAAGTTGTTGGAAAATGGTAGTTATTTGATGCTCAATAATGAAGATTGTTCTGAGTTAATTAAAAGTATTCCTTTTATCGTAACAGTAAGTGAACGGGTTATTTGCTGCAGAAATGTTCTATTTCCTCCCACACATGAACATAGGGAGTTTTCAATCTGGTCACAAATACCAACCTTGGGACACGTTTCAACGGCATGGCAAGAATAAGAGCTCTTTTGTCTCAGAGAGAGGTGGCCTTGAGTTCGGCCCGTGAAACTTTCGTACTTCACATAGCGAACACCCATACAGAGGTGCACACCCTTTTCAATTAAGATTTGCCTTTCAATTTCAGCAACATGTTTCCGACTATCTTTAACGCATCCTCCACAAAGTCCCTGGCACACTTTTTTAAAGTTGTTACCAGTGGTCTCGTGACTTCATTTGAGAAAATCTTTGGAGTCATCCCTGCTTCCTTTCATTGTATTTTCTGCACTCTAGTTCGTAGATTGGCATTTTTACTTGCATTACCAGCGGACGCTCTTGTGCTTTTTTACATTTTTAAATATGGATGTCCCTCCTATGCAACCTCCGACCCTGCAGCTGCTGACACTGTTCCGCAATCGCATGCTAGAATATTATGGCACAATGCCGTTGGCGATATTAAGCACGGCATATGGATTATCTTTTCGGTTCTCCTACTTCACCTGTGTCCAGCCTGTATTTCACTGCCTGACCTGTGATTTCGATTGGGCCATTGATTTGTGTCTCTGCGGACCGGTTTCTCCTGACGTCGACTTTAATCAGCTGATGACTCCTATCATTACTCACGAGTTGGTTTGTCCTGGCGAAAGGATTATGGCTGTGGCATTGATGCATGGACTACTTGGTCCCTGGAATTTACTGGCGGCAGCACAGTCTTTCTTGGAACAGAGCTTTCTTGAAAACCCACCGAGCTGTCCTCTGATGGTGATAGAGGATCCGGTGCTGGGAGAGCACGTATGTTCTTTTCCGCTTTTAAATTGGATGGCTGAACTGTTTTCGGATGAAGACGGTGACTTCCTATTGGAGGCTGTTGCAGCTTATTTTGCATACACAGTTATGTCATAGACCTTTTTCATGTTTGATATGCTGAGTACTAGCATTTCATTGACAATTCATTGACTTATTTGTCAAGTTTTTATTATTTACCTTGCCTATTGGCTTAAGACTCGATAAAGTACTTGGCTGTTTTATTTTTCTTTAGCATTAAATTTTCCTAGTTTTTAATGCTTTACCTTGCGGACCGTCCACATATAAACTTGCAATCTGCTCTCATGAGATGGCACTTCTATTATCTTATTCAGTTCGTTTCCGGATCATGAGGAGGTGTCATCTAGGTCCTGGATATCTTTACACCGTGTTAAGTTAGCATGGGCTCATTACCGGTTTAAACGCCATTTTTCCTTTTTTGCAACTTCTGCACACGACACTTAGTTGTTGCTTTAGCTTTCCACCTAGTAGTTCATCGTGGTTTACATGAGAATAATATGTTATTGGTCTACTATCTGCTTTACTTGTTAAACTATATCTGTACAGCGAGTGCTAAAGTTTCAAGAACCAAAGAAGTGCTGTCAGTGGAACCTGATAGCATCCCCTAGGGCACACTAGTTAGCAGTTCTCGCCTCCACAATTTGTAAAAAGAAGGCATAGATGCCATTGAACAAGCAGTACTCAAATTAGATGTGGATGAAGCCACCAAAATATTCTTAATGGAGTTGATGACTTTCATATTATACCATAGTTATTTTAAACACCGAGATAACTGGTATTTGCAACTCGTAGGCACCAGCATGGGGAATTCTGCAGCTCCGGTTTATGCTAACATTTTCATGGGAGATTTCGAAACGACAAACATCTGGTCTAAACCTGAATGGAGTAATAATCTTAAAATGTACGTACGTTACATTGATGACCTTTTCATCATGTGGAAAAACACTAGAGAAAGCTTGGAAACAGCCCTCGATGAGCTAAACCACAGCAATGACAGGATAAAACTCACCTGGACCATAGATTCCACTACAGTCAATTTTTTGGATGTATCTGTGACACTCATTGACAATCAGATAACCACTGACATCTACAGAAAATCTACAGACCGCAACAATACCTTGCACTACACCAGTTTTCACCAGCCATCTCTGAAAAAACATTTACCAAAATCACAGTTATTGAGAGTCAAGCGCATAACTTCAGATCCCACCACCTCAATATCACGAATCAATGAAATGTCCGAAAGATTTCGCTCTAGAGGTTATCCAGATCAAATTTTGGAAGCGGCAAAAACATCCATCATACCCATACAACGAGAGGAGTCTTTAAAGAAATCCACACAAAAATCCAAAAGTGACCGGGTGGTCGTAGTCTCAAGATATTCTAATGTGAGCACAAACTACAAAAACATTATATTGAAATATTGGCCACTTCTACAACTTGAGACTGATTTCAAGGACATCTTCAAACCGTTTCCACTATTTGCTTATACCAGAAGCAAGAACTTAGGTGAAATCTTAAAAGAGACAAAAACACTGGCTGTCCAATCTCGTGGTACAAGACCATGTAATAACTGCAACAACTGTCATAATGTAATGACTGGTACAGAAATCACACATCCCATGAAAGGGCACAACATTCACTTAAGAGTGTCTGCAACATGTGATACTACCAATTGTGTGTACCTTTTGAAATGTCCGTGCGGCAAGACGTATGTCGGGAAGACAGAACGCAAAGTTAAAACTCGTCTTAACGAGCATAAGTCAAACATCCGGACCATGAACTCAAAATCTACTGTTGCAACTCATTTTAACGAAATGAAACACTCTATCTCCCAATTGAAGTACACCGTTCTTGAAGTGATTAACAAAGAAGAAGGAAAGGACAATAATAAACAATTACTTCAAAGAGAAAACTACTGGATATATAGATTACAGTCCATGAAGCCATTCGGGCTCAATGAACGCATTGAGTTTTCATGTTATCTTTAAAGTCTTGCAGTTACCCGCTCTGGGTTTTTTTTCTTGGACCCTGCTCCTTGTTGCTGATTTTTACCACTATATTTGCACATTTAACTTTTGTACATTTTCCATTTATTGTTATTATTTACATGCATTTTCAATGTGTTTACATTTCCACAGTAGCTGTGTATTTAGGGTCTGTGGGTACTTTCTTTTCACGTTCCATTATGTCCATAGGATAGTCCTTCGTTTAGTTTTAGCATTTGACCCCGTGTCACGTGTACCGGCAGGGTATTTAGATTTCCGGGTTAGTTTCTAGCTCACGGCGCAGCGCTTTTGAATTTAGGACGCCGCAACCACGATGCTTCTTGAATGTAAGTTGGGGGTTTTTAAACGCAAGGTAGTGGGACACACAATAATTCGTGCATGTAATGCATTAAGCACCACTGGCTGACTCGCAGTGTTAATATTTAGGGACGCTTTTATGGTCTCTTTAAGCGCGTAACACTCCTTGGGTGAAATCCGATTAGGTTCGGCAGTTATCAGCGAGTCCTTTCAACACTAAGGGTGTATTCTTTGAGCGGTGTAGGATACTCTACCATGTACCTTGAGGCATTTGCAGTTTGTTGACTAGTGTGTTAATTAAGAGATCTGTTTTCCCCGCAGCTTCTAAGGGTCTGCATGAGGTTTAATCCCTGCACGAGTTTGCACTTTACCATGTTTGTTCACAATGATTTTTTTACCGTTTTTTTATGTATTTGAGTTAATTATTGACAACTGTTTGTGATATAGTGAGTATAGATACCGATTTGTGTGTATGTCGTTTTTTCCTAGATGCTCCCCGATGAAGGACACATGTCCGAAATGCATTGGAGCTAGAGAGAGCATATGATGAAATATGTGGATTGATAAATTCAATATCATGGATGAATAAACACCTGATTTAACTAAGACATTTCAGTCCGTTCAGTCTTTTTACAAATTGTGGAGGCGAGAACTGCTAACTAGTGTGCCCTAGGGGATGCTATCAGGTTCCACTGACAGCACTTCTTTGTTTCATACATTACTCGTCCATTGGGCGGAGGACGACACCCAGGAGCACCTAATTTACCCAAGTGAAACTCACATTGAAGAAGAGTGCAACACAGCTGTGCACTGGACCCACCATTTCATTTCGAAAGTTTCAAGAACAACACGATACAGAATTGTTATGAGGTCTGATCTCCACGACTTCATACTCATAACATAAGTGCAACTTCTGCCAATTCTGGGCATGAGGCGGGTTTTATATTGCTTTGCCGAACACACATACACAACAGTTGATGCGGTTCACATGAAGAGAGAGCTGGTGTATGCTGATGTGATTCCTTCAAATCTAAGACACTAAAGTATGGGCACGCCCTAAACCAACACAAAGAGACCTTCTTAGCAAATAATATAATATGTGTATTAGGGAGGGTGAGATATAAGCAGCCGCGGGCCGTGGAGGAAGTTACGATGGGGCAGGGAGGCGGGGAGGGGGAGAAGCAGGGTGGAGCCCTCTCTACCTTGCCCCTCCCCCTCCCCGCCTCCCTGCCCCACCGTAACTCCCTCCACGGCCCGCGGCTGCTTATAAGTGTTGCTAACTCTTATTCATTTACAGCATGTTAACATACTGTCACCATTCGCTTTTTATGTACTAGTAACTATGCTGGTAATTTTGCTACTGATAATATGTGTACTTGTATTCTCCACCCTGCTTCTCCCCCTCCCCACCTCCCTGCCTCACCGTAACTCCCTCCACGGCCCGCGGCTGCTTATAAGTGTTGCTAACTCTTATTCATTTACAGCATGTTAACATACTATCACCATTCACTTTTTATGTACTAGTAACTATGCTGGTAATTTTGCTACTGATAATATGTGTACTTTTATTATCTAAGGTACTACGCCTGAGAAGACGGCATTAGTAAATAAACATTTCAAATACACATCTGTTCTTCTTAACTCCATGTTCTGGTTTCTAAGAAATCTATAACGACCGACTGTTCATGAGTTCCACGTATCCTGAGGTACTATAAGTTCATATTCTGGATTGTCTAAACATTGAGAGTTTGTTATATCCAATGTGACACTGTACCTAGCTTGTTAAGGAGTTTTTGATTACTAACGTGAGTTTTGGGACACCCTAATTCGCCGAGGTTCCAATCCTCTGTCCACAGTTCTGTGTGAGAACAGAAACCCTGCGACAGGGGCACCCCCGACCCTTGCTGGAGCTTCATCACACTTGCGATACAACTCCAGCAATGCATTCGCCGAGGTTCCAATCCTCTGTCCACAGTTCTGTGTGAGAACAGAAACCCTGCGACAGGGGCACCCCCGACCCTTGCTGGAGCTTCATCACACTTGCGATACAACTCCAGCAATGCGCCACCTTTACGGCACAGATACATCACGCATCTGTGCTGTTTTTGCCCCATGATGCGCCGCATTGTAAATGCAGCACACCATAGGTGACGGAACTGCGGCACAAAATGACTAACACATCCCTGGTGATGCGCCAGTCATCATAAATGTATCCCTATGCTTCTTATCTTGTTAGAGATGAACCGCCATATGTATCATCAAAGTTATTTGCATTTCCTAAATAGCGAACTTTAAGGAATAAATAGCGATTCTTTACCATTCCTAGTTTGCGATGAGCTATTTGCTAATTAGCCGAATGTAGCCCAATGAAGCCCAATGTAGCCCAATGTAGCCCAAAGATGGCCGCCAGACACACAAAAAAACAAATGTAGCCCAAATATCAGCCAGATGTAGCCCAACTATAGCCCAGTGACAGAATGACCAATCAGCTTCGCAAACCTCCGTTACGCGAAGCGGAGCGCTGTTACAGATATATATCTTTTTTTGAACGTTAATTTCTCAAAATCCACTGGAGCACATATATTGAGACCTAGCAAAGGCACATCGGGCTACCAGTCCCTAATATTTTGCCAAGTTTCGTGCAAATCCATTCAGCCGTTCAATTATTATTATTATTTTTTTTTTTTGCCCCGCGGGGCCCTTTTAAAACCTCCACATCAAACCTAGGGGGTCAGCGAGGATCTACTATGCCCCCTTATAGTTATTTCCCCCTTTGTTTTGACCTCCTCTTGTCTCTCGATCCTACCGAGAGACAAGATGGCGGCCGCTACGGACTGTTTGGAATGTTGACAGACGCCGGAGAACCAATCAGCTTCGCTTCACAAAGCTCCGTTGCGCGAAAAGTCCGCGAACCAGTGCGCTGCCCGGTCCGCTGTTACAGATATATATCTTTTTTTAAACGTTAATTTCTCAAAATCCACTGGAGCACATATATTGAGACCTACAAAAGGCACATCGGGCTACCAGTCCCTACAATTTTGCCAAGTTTCGTGCAAATCCATTCAGCCGTTCGGGCTAAAAGTGAGGCCAACCGCCCTATGGAAAACTCAATGTTAAAAACACGTTTTGGGACCCCCCTTTTTTCTCAGCCCCCCCTTGACGAACCCCCCCCAATTTTTCAAGGGCTGCTCAGAAACAAAATGTGCCATTTTCCTGAAAATTTCAGCCAATTCCGTCCACAAACGCCAAAGTTATTAGACATAGAATTTTCAAAAAACCCATAGAGAAAAAATCCTAACTATATATACCTACTGGCGACCGCCAGTAGGTAATATATATATATATATATATATATATATATATATATATATATATATATATATATATATATATATATATATTCACTGAAAAAACCATAGGTTATAGACCATATATAGTTAGGAATTAGCATTTACAAAACCTTGAAAATTCACTGAAAAAACCATAGGTTATAGACCATATATAGTTAGGAATTAGCATTTAAAAAACCTTATTTTACTCACACAAAACCATTGAAATTCCATATATAGTTAGTTGCACTAACTATATATCGCGCACCTGCAATCCACTGCTGATGATGTCACATATTACATCATTCATGACATGGTCAGTGACATCACTGATGACATCACTGATGACATCTCAAATGACATCACTGATGACATCACTGATGACAACATCCAGTGACTGTATGTTTCTGTAAAGTTAAAATATATCTTACATATTGAAGAATGAGTGGATGTATAAGTGTCTGGATGAAGGATTTAGTAGGTGAGTGACTGACTGTATGAGTGAGTGATTAAATGTGTCTCACTGAATGCATGGGTTAGTGACTAAACTGTCTTAATTTGTGCATCATTATGTCTGTTGTTCTGTAAACTGCTGCATGTGTTGATCATTAGCTATACGAGAGGCTATATGTGTTATTAATTGCTTGCCCAAGTATTTCTATGGGAGATTGAGTTTGTGTGGGGGTGGCTGAAAGGTGTGTGACTCTATGCATAGATGTGTGAACAGTTTATTCACTAGGTGTATGAGTTCAAGAGTGCATGTGGAAACAGCTACATGGGCAGTTGACTGTGTGCATGAGTGTATTGATGAGTAAATGGATATCTCAATGCTACATGTCATAGTAAGTACATATGTAAAACACAGTACATGTGAGAGTTGGCATATATAAATAACTGTGCATGAGAGCCACCGAATGAGTGAGTGGTTGTATCGATCATTGTGAACTTGTATCAGGGATTGTATAAGAGAGTAAATATGTGTTAGTATATGTTTCAATAAGTAAGGTGTGTTTAACTGTATAGTTGAAGAAATGGAGATGAGATTGTTTCTTTGCATGACTGACTGGGTGTGTGAGTAACTCCATGGATGAGTGGAAGTGTGTGAGTGTCTGTATACACTGAGTGTATCTAAGATTATATTAGAGTCTGAAGAGGTTTATCGTATTAGCACAAGAATGATGTCAAATGAGATGTCATTAGTGATGTCATCAGTGATGTCATTTGAGATGTCATCAGTGATGTCATCAGTGATGTCACTGACCATGTCATGAATGATGTAATATGTGACATCATCAGCAGTGGATTGCAGGTGCGCGATATATAGTTAGTGCAACTAACTATATATGGAATTTCAATGGTTTTGTGTGAGTAAAATAAGGTTTTTTAAATGCTAATTCCTAACTATATATGGTCTATAACCTATGGTTTTTTCAGTGAATTTTCAAGGTTTTGTAAATGCTAATTCCTAACTATATATGGTCTATAACCTATGGTTTTTTCAGTGAATTTCAATGGTTTTTTAATAGCAAATATCATAAGCTGTCGAATGTCAAGTACGTGGTAAGTGAAAACATTTTCGTGTTTATGCACACTGATCTGCTTTGAATGGTGCCCCCCCCCCTCATTTCTATTAGGAGTACTCTCTCTTTGCAGATAGTGAAAGGTAGTTAACGCAGGTCTTTGCCCCCATTGTAATCCGTCGTGCCTGCTTCTCTCTCCATTTGATTCATTGTTATCCAAGTATTTACTGTTTTAGAATTAGTTCTCTTTGGTTCATTCTCTATTTACAAACAAACACAGAGTCGCAATACTCTGTTTAGTCTTTGCAGATAACGAAAAATCGTGTAAAAAAAAAGAAAAGGAATCGAGCAAAATCAGTAGGCCACTAATGGGATCTCTTTTTGACCTCGCTAAAATAGAAACATTAGGAACAACCCCTCATGACAAATACAAAACTAGTGAGATGAACTGAACTCCACACAATGATGGCTGCAAAACAGCTCGGCTCCGCCACCCACCCCGCCCAAAATAACGATAAAGAACGGCTGCCATGATTGGTTGCGGAATGACCACGACGGAGCTACGAAATGGTGCTGCTCTCATGCTAACCCCAGCTTCAGTCTGAAACATCCAGAAACACTGTAGACTACCAATTCGATCAGTTCCGGTAGCGCCCCAATGTAACCCGGTAGAGAAGAACTAGCCCTCCCCTCTTTGACTGATGGTTCTTGTTGCCTGTCCCTTCTGTTGTCATTTAACAGAACTATTTAGCCTGCTGAAAGGGGTTGTGTTCCGACCGCTGGTTGGTGGAGACATTTTGACTATATTCTGTACCTGCGTTGTCGCGTAATGCGTCATATGACGCGCCGCGTTAGCGCATCCGGAAGTCATCCGGGGCGCGCAGCGCGTAACGTAAGCATAACAAGTCATGTGACTTGTTAATAAAACTTTTCATTGGTTCATTTTACTTTTCTTATTGTAATGATGAAAGGCTTGGTCATATGACCTAAAAATTACGCTTTTCATTACTTCCGAACATTATTTTTTCTTAAATATATGTTATAATGTTCCAGGCTAATGTACTTTCCCGGAAATTTTACAACTGTCCTGCAAGTAAAATATATTCTTTTTTCGAGAAAAAGAGCGTTTCTTCGTCCCATGACGGAGCCGTTGAGCAAAAGAGGGTCGACCTGCTGTCTTAGTCGCCGATACGCCTGAATATGAGATTCTTATCGATCACTTTATGTTGCAGGAATAGAAAACACAACAGCCCTTGACCATTTATCTTTACTGCGTTCCTTCGTATTATACCTTTTACCCTTCATGTAATTGGTCTGCTTTATTTCACTTGCCTTTTAATGATTCTAAAACAGTGACTATTATTACAAACTTTACCAATGTATATACTACTACCATGTTTTCTTTTAAAAACCTTTATTGTGAAAATTTCATTATACAAATACGAGCCTATAACCACGTGGGCCGGCCACGGAGCAAACTGTAATCGTATATGATGAATAGACATTTACACTGTAGAGGAACGTAACGGGCGGGCCATTAGGTTGCAAGAACTAAGGTGTCTAACAGTTACGGAATCGGTGGACGTACATTTTATAATTAAAATACGACAGGGCCAGTTACAATAAAATTATCTAGATATACATTTGCGGGCAAGTACCATGGGTGACGTTAATTCGAACTTTCAACAGTACAGTAATCAATAACACATCAGAACTTAATATCAATAGGGATGTCGAAATATTCAATCAATTCTCGTCCCCGCCCGCCATGTGCTTCAAAACTGCATACGTATCTCGTGATTTCAAGGTTCTGCAACCAGTACACAACAAGGAGTTACGAGTCCCATTTATTCTGGCGCCATTTTGGGCGAGGACGGGCAGGTCCAGGATATAGTCAAAATGTCTCTACCAACCATCGACTATGATGATGTTCATATGCTGTATTTATTAGAGTAACACTCATCTGTCCACATGAAATTAATTTGCCACAATCTAAACATGTCATTTTAATCTTTCCAAAGTTCTTCTAAATATTTGGGACCGTTTCCCTTGCCTCTGAAGCTCTCAGTGCCACTTCTTTGATGAATGTACTAGCAGGTCAGGGGTTCTCCTCCAAATCTCTCTTTTATGCAGCACTATAATTAATTGGTGCCACCTCTCCATATGACGATGCATGGTATAGTTACCACAACTATATTTTTTTTCGGTTCCTCTGGAGAGTTCATCGTGGCAGATGAAGCGTGTAACGTACCGGGCATTTACCTTTTTTTGCATGTACAGGAAAGGAAAAAAAAATCGAGCGTCCGAGTTCTAAGGTGTCCCAGGGCCATTTTGGTGGACCAGGCCCAAATCCAAAGAACAGCTATCTCACAGGCTAATGGGGCGACCCACGCCGAGTTTCAGCATTGTAGGATAACCACACAAGTACAGCAACTTGCTAGACATCACCTCGGTGCCATCCGGATCTCGGCGCCCCACTGCAGATGAAGTGCCTCTCAACTATGAAACCACCACGGTGACATCCGGATCTTGGCGCGTTGTGCTGCCTTCGGCCTATTCGCACATCGGTCCGCTACTGACGCCATCTCACAGGCTAATGGGGCGACCCACGCTGAGTTTCAGCATTGTAGGATGACCACACCAGTACAGCAACTTGCTAGACATCACCTCGGTGCCATCCGGATCTCGGCGCCCCACTGCAGATGAAGTGCCTCTCAACTATGAAACCACCACGGTGACATCCGGATCTTGGCGCGTTGTGCTGCCTTCGGCCTATTCGCACATCGGTCCGCTACTGACGCCATCTCACAGGCTAATGGGGCGACCCACGCCGAGTTTCAGCATTGTAGGATGACCACACCAGTACAGCAACTTGCTAGACATCACCTCGGTGCCATCCGGATCTCGGCGCCCCACTGCAGATGAAGTGCCTCTCAACTATGAAACCACCACGGTGACATCCGGATCTTGGCGCGTTGTGCTGCCTTCGGCCTATTCGCACATCGGTCCGCTACTGACGCCATCTCACAGGCTAATGGGGTGACCCACGCCGAGTTTCAGCATTGTAGGATGACCACACCAACTTGCTAGACATCACCTCAGTGCCATCCGAATCTTGGCATCTCAACGCCTAGTGGTATCTTCCATACAAAAAATATTGTTACGCTGCCTTTGGCCCCATTCGCACATCAGTCCGCAACTTAGACATCACCTCGGTGCCATCCGGATCTTGGCATCTCAGCGCCTTGTGGTGTCAGTCAGAAAATATTGTTGTGCTGCCTTCGGCCTATTCGCACATCGGTCCGCTACTGACGCCATCTCACAGGCCAACGGGGCGCCCCACGCCGACTTTCAGCATTGTAGGATGGCCACACCAGTGCGGCAACTTGCTACACACCACCTCGGTGCCATCCGGATCTTGGCATCTCAGCGCCTTGTGGTGTCTTCTACACCGGAAATATAGTAGAAAATATTGTTGCGCTGCCTTTGGCCCCATTCACACATCAGTCCGCTACTGACAACATCTCACAGGCCAACGGGGCGCCCCACGCCGACTTTCAACATTGTAGGATGGCCACAGAAGTGCGACAACTTACTAGACACCACCTCGGTGCCATCCGGATCTTGGCGCGTTGTGCTGCCTTCGGCCTATTCGCACATCGGTCCGCTACTGACGCAAACTCACAGGCCAACGGGGCGCCCCACGCCGACTTTCAGCATTGTAGGATGGCCACACCAGTGCGGCAACTTCCTACACACCACCTCGGTGCCATCCGGATCTTGGCTCGTAGTGAAGCTGCAGCAGCTGCAAATAAGCTTCAGACAGTGTTACAACCGCTGCTCAGAACTCTCAACTATGACACCACCTCGGTGCCATCCGGATCTTGGCGCGTTGTATTGCCTTCGGCCTATTCGCACATCGGTCCGCTACTGACGCCGCCTCACGTGCCAACGTATTTTCTCCGCATTTTATACCCTATGCCGCATAACAGGTCATGTGACTTGTTTATAAAACTTTTCATTGGTTCATTTTACTTTTGGTTTCCTAATGATGGAAGGCTTGATCATATGACCTAAAAACAACACTTTTCATTGGATGAAAACTTTTTTTTTCCCCCAAACGATGAAAGCCCCACCTTGTTTCTGGATGTTTCAGACTGAAGCTGGCGTCAGCATGAAAGCACCACCATCTCGTAGCTCAGTCGTGGTCATTCCGCGAGCAATCATGGCAGCCGCTCCCCACCAGAAGCCTGCAGGAGTCGGAGCCCCCAAAACTTTTGATGAATTCTCAAGGCGGAGGGGACGCTTTCGAGAATGGGGTCCAAGACCTAGCAGACAAGCGTCCGATTTCCAAGGTGTCCCAGGGCCATTTCAGTGGACCAGGCCCAAAAAGGAAACAGCCTGCCGCCATTTTGAGAGTCCTGTGACAGCCGCCTATCGCTGCACCGCAAGAGTGGGCGCAACTCAGCTGAATGGCGGATTTTGACACAGTGGACCAAAAGCGGATGGAATGGCAACTGAAACGGTAAAGGGGCGCCCCACTAAAACAGATGAGACTCCACCTGGAGAGGCCCGTTCACGCCGCCTCCCCCGGGGCGCTCCACGCCGTTATTCGGAGCAGCATTGTAGGATACCAAAACCAGTGCGGCAACTTACTGGACATCACCTTGGTGCCATCGTTCTGCTGCCTTGGAACTATTCGCACAACAGTTTGCTACTGATGACCCACCCCCCGCGACGCCCCACGCCGTTATTTGCTGGGTGGCAACTTACTAGACATCACTTTCGTGTCATCTAGATTTCGGCGCGTTCTGCTGCCTTGGAACTATTCGCACAACAGTTTGCTACTGATGACCCACCCCCCGCGACGCCCCACGCCGGAAATCTGGACGTTGTGCTGCGTTGGGACTATTCGCACAGCCGACCGCTACTTCGTTGTTTTTCTCTAAAAATGTTTATATGTTATTACTATTTTTGTTTTCTTGTATATATTTATAAATTATTAAAGTTTTATAATCTTACTACTTTGTCGGAGTGCTATATATTTTTAATGTGACACATAATTGTAAAAACTTTGATGTACAAAGAGTCATCCCTGGAATCTTCCGCTTCACGCTCGGTCCCCTCCCCAATCACAATACAGGATGGTTTTCAGATAATAGCAACGCTTCTGCTGTGACGGATCTCATCGAGTGTGGGCCTTGATCTACTATAACTCCTTTGAAGACGGGTGATTCTTTACAGCTGTGGCCATAAACTACATCTGCAGGGCTAGCTGATAGCCTAGGACCGGCCTGGACAATCGGACACAGAGGAAAAGGAGTGTCAGAGGGTGCGGTAGTGAATAGGGCGAAAGGGAGGTGTCGGGCGGGCACAGGGTGTGATTCTCAGGGAAGAACAGCGCAGATGGGGGGAGGTTTATTACCCATGCATAAAACAGAGAGCGGGGGTGACCACTGCCTGGGGGAGATGCTTGCGAGGGTGGGGAGCCATGCTAAGGATCGACAGCGTGCACAGAGTGGATCTGGTCAAGGCATCTAAAATGGCTGCCGTGCACGACAAAAGTGTGGCATTTGAAAAAAGACAAGATGGCGCACACAATGTTTTTCAACAATTCCTGATTTCCTTCGAATCGAACGTTAACAGACGTTGGGGCATATTACCAAAGTTAAGCGATATTTATCCCTAACGATGCATTGCAAAGATTTTTTTACCGTCAGAAATTATCGCAGATAAACCTTGCTATTATCAAGGTTTATCGCAAATACGATAAAAAACGAGCGCAATGCATTAATATCGCTGAAAACTCCGCGATATTCATGCATTACCGAGCTAATGCTCTTAGCCATGTTATCCACCTCCCATTGGATAACATGGCTAAGAACTGCTCAGGGCAGCTGTTACTTTTTGGAGATATTCGCGCTTATCTCGAATATTTCCAAAAGTTGATAATAGGAGATAGCGATGTTAGCGACTGTTTCCAGTCGCTAACATCTTGGCATGCCCACTTTGCATGTCATTAGTGATAAATATCACTCACATGCAAAGTGGGACCCAAGATGGTCGCTATCTCCTACTAGCCGTCGCTAACTGGTGTTAGCAACAGCTAGGTAATACAGATATAATTTTATCTCCGCGAAGCGGAGCGCTGTTACAGATATATATCTTGTTTTTGAACGTTAATTTCTCAAAATGCACTGAAGCACATATATTGAGACATAGCAAAGGCACATCGGGCTACCAGTCCCTAATATTTTACCAAGTTTCGTGCAAATCCATTCAGCCGTTCGATTATTATTATTATTTTTTTTTTTTGCCCCGCGGGGCCCTTTTAAAACCTCCACATCAAACCTAGGGGGTCAGCGAGGATCTACTATGCCCCCTTATGGTCATCAGCCGTTCGATTATTATTATTATTTTTTTTTTTGCCCCGCGGGGCCCTTTTAAAACCTCCACATCAAACCTAGGGGGTCAGCGAGGATCTACTATGCCCCCTTATGGTCATTTGCCCCTTCGCTTTGGCCTCCTCTTGTCTCTCGATCCTACCGAGAGACAAGATGGCGGCCGCTACGTACTGTTTGGAATGTTTACAGACACCGGAGAGCCAATCAGCTTCGCTTCGCAAAGCTCCGTAACGCGAAAAGTACGCGAAGCGGTGCGCTGTTACAGATATATATCTTTTTTTGAACGTTAATTTCTCAAAATCCACTGAAGCACATATATTGAGACCTAGCAAAGGCACATCGGGCTACCAGTCCCTACAATTTTGCCAAGTTTCGTGCAAATCCATTCAGCCGTTCGATTATTATTATTATTTTTTTTTTTTGCCCCGCGGGGCCCTTTTAAAACCTCCACATCAAACCTAGGGGGTCAGCGAGGATCTACTATGCCCCCTTATAGTTATTTCCCCCTTTGTTTTGACCTCCTCTTGTCTCTCGATCCTACCGAGAGACAAGATGGCGGCCGCTACGGACTGTTTGGAATGTTGACAGACGCCGGAGAACCAATCAGCTTCGCTTCACAAAGCTCCGTTGCGCGAAAAGTCCGCGAACCAGAGCGCTAACCGGTCCGCTGTTACAGATATATATCTTTTTTTAAACGTTAATTTCTCAAAATCCACTGGAGCACATATATTGAGACCTACAAAAGGCACATCGGGCTACCAGTCCCTACAATTTTGCCAAGTTTCGTGCAAATCCATTCAGCCGTTCGGGCTAAAAGTGAGGCCAACCGCCCTATGGAAAACTCAATGTTAAAAACACGTTTTGGGACCCCCCTTTTTTCTCGGCCCCCACTGGACGAACCCCCCCCCAAATTTTCAAGGGCTGCTCAGAAACAAAATGTGCCATTTTCCTGAAAATTTCAGCCGATTCCGTCCACAAACGCCAAAGTTATTAGACATAGAATTTTCAAAAAACCCATAGAGAAAAAATCCTAACTATATATACCTACTGGCGACCGCCAGTAGGTAATATATATATATATATATATATATATATATATATATATGAATGCCACGGGTTGATCTGCGGGTAGCTGGAGGCCCCTCGGGAGGTGGCGTGTACTCCGGTCGAGCATGCCGGAAATTCAATGCAGGTCAGTGTTAAACGTAACACGCTCTCAGCGGCAGCCAAAAATACGCTAAACAGAATCAGTCCAAGGGTGTTTAATCATCTGCTACATGTTTCGGCTTCTCACAAGCCTTGATCACGCAAATGATACAATGTGCACGAAGTTTAAATAATCAAATCATAATGATAAAAATAGGACTGCTCAACGCGATAATGGCAGACATCTTGTGTTGACTGATAGTACAACTGAAGACCAAACCTGGGAAAACCTGATACTGTATAATACATGGCTCACCGTTTAAAGAATTGATATTAAGTCATATCAAATTAGAAGTTGAAAATTGTTATCAAACACAAAATTGCGGTTGACTGCATTTTAAAGTCAAAATTGAAAGGGGGAAACGCAATACGTTCCACAATGAAATGCAACTCTAAACAATAACAGCGTAACAAATAATACAGTTACGAAGAGGATAAACAGTCAGAAAACCTCATCATGATCATCCAACCCAGAAGGAAAGTAACTAGTGCTGTCTCTGTCATTAAAGAGATAGCACCGAGTTTCAAAGGCGCAAAAAGGATGCACTGTGAAATACAGGACATGGTGAAAGCATGCGCCTCATGGGCGAGTGCCTGGGTGCCAGGAAAAGACAGGACACGGGTTAATGTGGGCCGAATAGAAGGCCAAATGTAGTGAGCAAAACGAAAGAGAGTACTTGCAGAACCATGCTGCGATCCCAGGTGGTATAGTTAGTAGAGATCTGGTCTGTACGTCATGCCCAGTGCTCACGTGGCAGTCCGTGATGTGTTCAGTGATGCCCAAGTGGGTGTGCTCTGAAGGTGTAGGCAGGAAAATGGTGACAGGTAGGCCCGGTGCAAAGTGCTGTGAAGGGCTAGTATCCAAAAGTGCTCTGTAAAAAAAGAGCAATAAGCATAAGTGTGGCAGGGTATGCTCAGACGTGAGTCCCTTGCTCACTTTGCCACTGGATTCAAGCAAGCCGGGCTGAAGACGGCTGAAATGCCAGAAACCGGTCCTCGGAAGGTTGTTTCCGGTCCAGGGAAGACATGGCTTGGCAGTTCGGGCTGGACTGTTCCCATGAGGCACAGGGTCAGACTGATTTGCATATAGCCATGTCTGAACTGGGATGGGAGAGTGGGCTAAAGAACGATGATGGATTAAACCCAGATCTTTTGACTGGGTGTGAGTGTTTGATTGGTTCAGATGCTCCGTCCATCACCACCCCCTTTTATACCGCTTTTGGCCGCCATAAGTGTGGCAGGGTATGCGCAGACGTGAGTCCCTTGCTCACTTTGCCACTGGATTCAAGCAAGCCGGGCTGAAGACGGCTGGAATGCCAGAAACCGGTCCTCGGAAGCTTGTTTCTGGTCCAGGAAAGGCATGGCTTGGCAGTTCGGGCTGGACTGTTCCCATGAGGCACAGGGTCAGACTGATTTGCATATAGCCATGTCTGAACTGGGGTGGCAGAGTGGGCTAAAGAACGGTGATGGATTAAACCCTGATCTTTTGACTGGGTGTGAGTGTTTGATTGGTTCAGATGCTCCGTCCCTCACCACCCCCTTTTGTACCGATATTTACTTGTGGGCTTTATTTGGTTGCTTTGTTTGCTAAAATGCAGCAGATGGCAAAGTTTGAATGTGTGGTTATCAGTTAAATAAATGTGTTAATATACAATTTTATGACTCCATGTATTCTAAGAACAGAACATAAATATTGATACATACCAATAGGATGGTCAAAATATGAATAAGGATAAATACAGATGGAAATGTCAAAAAAATAAAAACCATAAAACTGCAAGTCCTATTCATTATACAGTGTTCTATGCGTAAGTGGAAACATCTGCAGAGTTAAAAGAAAACATTTTAATTCAGCTATTGTACATTATGAAAAATATGCTTATGGGAAGGTCAGAAAACACAACATTTCACATTTGTTATACCAGGTCCACCTTTTAGAAAATGCTGCTGCAGCTATTCGAGACCATGTAAATAGGACAGCCTACTACATTTCTTTGCATTTTGAAGCACTTGTTTTCTTTTAAGTCCTACATGTTTATTCTGCATATTATTGCATTAACTTTCTCGACATTAAAAGTACTTCTGCAACTACAAGTCCCATAATTGAAGTAAAAAACAGCATTATAGCAATGCAACTTTAGCAGTCAATGCTACCAGCAGCATTAACTATATATAAACAAGTTATTCTAATGTCTTAGTATTATAAGCTGACGAGTGTACAAAATCCCCAAATAAGTAAAAATAGACATAATGATAAGGGCTTGTCTGATGCATCACCCATCCAAGAGCACAATGAACCAGACAATGAGCCAAAGAAGCACCATGGAAAACAGCACACAAAATTAATATAATCCCAACTCCACAGTTTACCAACCAAGTAAAGCACGTAAAGAGTCTAGAAATTGACAAAGACACAGCTTGTGGTTGACCACTGTCAAGAGAAGATGCCCCAGTAAGTCAGTACTTGATGCCAACCGCGCCTGGGCGTTATTCCAGGTACAAACGAGGATAGCGCTCTGGGTGGATGAATCTGTTTGTTAGCAGAGCAGACCTTTGTACGAGCTCAGGAGCTACTCTGAGGGAATTCTGAATATTTCTTTTTAATATTTTTTGAAAGTAGGCTGAAGTCATTTACTGCTTTTTATTTATTTGCTATATTATTTAACATAGACTATATTAAAATTAAGCAATTTTGAAACTGAGTGAGTGCACTTTATCAAGATCAGAACACCTACTGAATGAACGATGTTGTCAAGAATGGAGCACTTTATAACGGGTATCTTTAGCAGTACTGCTTTTAGTGACTGGGTGGTTCTGAAGCAGAACTAAGTGTATCTATGTATTATGAAAAGCAGAGCTCTGAGTTTCTCTGATTCTCTCGAGAGCAGATGGCTGGCTTCTTTCAGATTGAGTATACTCCAGAACACAGCTCTGATTGATTTTGTATTCTTTAGGACAGAGCTCTGAGTGAACGAGTATTCTTTAGAAAAGAGCTCTGACTGAGTGAGTATTCCTTGTATAAAGCTCTGAGTGATTCAGTTTTTTCTAGAACAGAGCTCTGAGTGAATGAGTATTCACTAGAACAGAGTTCTGAGTGAATGAGTATTCAGAGGAGCAGGGCTCTGAGTGAATGAGTATTCACTAGAACAGAGCTCTGAGTGAATGAGTATTCCTTGTATCAAGCTCTGCGGGATTGAGTATTTTCTAGAACAGTGCTCTGAGTGAACGAGTATTCTTTGGAAAAGAGATCTGACTGAGTGAGTATTCCTTGTATCAAGCTCTGAGTGATTCAGTTTTTTCTAGAACAGAGCTCTGAGTGTATGAGTATTTGCCAGAACAGAGCTCTGAGTGATTGAGCATTCAGAAGAGCAGGGCTCTGAGTGAAATAGTATTCACTAGAACAGAGCTCTGAGTGAATGAGTATTCAGAGGAGCAGGGCTCTGAGTGAAATAGTATTCACTAGAACAGAGCTCTGAGTGAATGAGTATTCAGAGGAGCAGGGCTCTGAGTGAATGAGTATTTACTAGAACAGAGCTCTGAGTGAATGAGTATTCAGAGGAGCAGGGCTCTGAGTGAATGAGTATTTACTAGAACAGAGCTCTGAGTGAATGAGTATTCAGAGGAGCAGGGCTCTGAGTGAATGAGTATTTGCTAGAACAGAGCTCTGAGTTATTGAGTATTCAGAGGAGCAGGGCTCTGAGTGAATGAGTATTTACTAGAACAGAGCTCTGAGTGAATGAGTATTCACTAGAACAGAGCTCTGAGTTATTGAGCATTCAGAAGAGCAGGGGTCTGAGTGAACGAATATTCAGAGGAGCAGGGCTCTGAGTGAATGAGTATTCACTAGAACAGAGCTCTGAGTGAATGAGTATTCGCTAGAACAGAGCTCTGAGTTATTGAGTATTCAGAGGAGCAGGGCTCTGAGTGAATGAGTATTCACTAGAACAGAGCTCTGAGTGAATGAGTATTTACTAGAACAGAGCTCTGAGTTATTGAGCATTCAGAAGAGCAGGGCTCTGAGTGAACGAGTATTCAGAGGAGCAGGGCTCTGAGTGAATGAGTATTCACTAGAACAGAGCTCTGAGTGAATGAGTATTTACTAGAACATAGCTCTGAGTTATTGAGCATTCAGAAGAGCAGGGCTCTGAGTGAACGATTATTCAGAGGAGCAGGGCTCTGAGTGAATGAGTATTCACTAGAACAGAGCTCTGAGTGAATGAGTATTCACTAGAACAGAGCTCTGAGTTATTTAGCATTCAGAAGAGCAGGGCTCTGAGTGAACGAGTATTCAGAGGAGCAGGGCTCTGAGGGAACGAGTATTCAGAGGAGCAGGGCTCTGAGTGAATGAGTATTCACTTAGACAGAGCGCTGAGTGAATGAGTATTCCTTGTATCAAGCTCTGAGTGATTGAGTATTTTCTAGAACAGTGCTCTGAGTGAATGAGTATTCGCTAGAACAGAGCTCTGAGTGATTGAGGATTCTTTCCGTACCTGTGCACGTCCTGCTAGAGCGCAAATCTGACTGTTCTTTCCACTGCCTGCAGCTGCGGACCTTCCGCCGTCTACCGCCGCCCCGCCGCTTCCACAAACATCAGAGCGGGGCCGCTGAGAGGAGCGTGGCGAGGGGCGGACTACACAGTCCATCAGCCGTTGAGGTCCGCCGCGTCACCCGGACAGCGCCAGGAGGCGCTCATAAGCAACACCAGCCCAGCCTCGTGGGACGCGAGCGGGATGCCGAGCTAAGCCCGGGCCAAGGGCGGGCCCGTATTAGCCCGTTCTAGACTGATCCAGGCTGGGCTGGGCCACCCCCTTTGGCTATTGTGCCTGGTAAAATACTCCTCGACTATCAGGTACACCTATTCGTTCTTACCTGTCCTAGCTAGTAGTTCCATCACAACCTACCGTGTACAGTTCCAGGTTTATTTACCATGACACGGGGGAGCAGAAGTAAGATGGCCTTGACCAACGCCCTGATCACCGGCCCTATTGATCAATTTATCTCAAGAACAAATAAAGCCATTGATCAGAGTATTTCTCTGCTTGAGCGAAGGGTGTCACAAGATCTTGCAATTGCCAGAAGGTCATCAATGGGCCCCCTAGCCTCAGCGCTATCCCCGTTACAATCGGCTCTAAATATTCCGTTATTATTACAGCCAAGTGTCCTAGTGGAGATCCATTCCATCCCGAAATCAGTTGATTTATCAGTCACGAATCTCTCCTCAGTCTCTGATTCCATAGGTAATCTTGAAATTACTCCAGACCTTCAGCTACTCCAAACTCAAGATCCAGGTCCTGAGAATCAGCATATGGGGGCGAAGGAGGGTGCTGTCCCTAAGCAGGGTAAAGATTAGAAAAAAGGTAATTTTAAAAAAAAAACAAGTTGCTACAACTAATAAAATGAGGCCAAATGTCCAGCCACTGCAGGACTTTTCAAACAACTCTTATACTAAATCTATCAATTTATTAGATCCATCTGCTAATCCAACGACCACGGGCACTGTGGGGGAGATTTGTAGCTTGTGTAGTACAAACACCCGGCTTTTGGCAAGCTTCAGGGAAATTTTAAAACATCATCTTCAACCCTTAGAACGCAGTATAATGATTATTGAAAAACAACTTGCGAAACTTGTCCTGAAACCATCTAAACAGCACAGTGTGGGTCAACCGAATTCAGGGGTGGGTAAAGACATTCCTCTCAGTATAGGTGCTCAAGGGGGCCAAAAGGATTGCGAACCTAAGTCGTCCAAGGCGACAAAAGCCCAAACCAATCTAACAAAGCCTAAAGGGCCACAAACCCCCTCCCTCTCCATCCCTGGAAGTGGGCCCACGGCTAAGACCCCGAGTACCATTCCTACCCAGCCAGTTCTATCGCAGCCCATTTCATCTCAGCCCATTTCGCCTCAGCCCATTTCTGATAAGGGTCCCGCTCAGTTATTAAATCAGAGACCTATTCCATCTTTAATGTCTCGGCATTCTTCATCAAATGCACTGGGCGAAGGGAAAAGGGGGATTAGGCCCAGACGTCCGATCCATCTTCCCCCAGAAGTGTCTCCCTATACTGTTATCCTCACGGGGGTCCCGGAGCTCCCGGTAACCACAAAGGAACCGTCTTGGTCTCTCCAGAATAAGGTCCTACAGTGGCTTAATGCAAATAGGCCAATACAACCTCCACATACTAGCAGAATCTCTACCGTACGTAGAGTTCCGTGGATAAGGACCGAACTTAAAAGTATACAGGGAGACTGTATCATAGTAAATTGCGATGATCCAGCCACTGTTGACTACATTTGCTCATGGCCAGCTTTGGCCAAGAAAGGGGGGATTGACGCACATCGTCTCTCCTTCTTCTACCCCCCAATACATAGCAATCAGTATCCAATGGTTCCAAATTGGGACCAGCCATCAGAGTGTACCTGGAACTATGTGGGTCCCTGGCTTACTCAGAGGAATAGTAGTAGGGAGTGGGAACCTCGGCCCTGGATTCCTAGTAGGGAACATGCTTCTTTGGTGGGATGGCAAGGCATTCCCATTAGAAATAGATACGACTGCCTGGAAATGGTCAATTGACCGTTAGCCATTCCACACAGCAGCAATCAGTTCCAGAGGGCCACTGGGCTTCCACAGATGCCAGAGAGAGCTTTAGTGATTCATTCTGATAATACTAAAGTCATGTCCGCACTACTCACCACCTGTGCCCAATCCCTCACATCCCTCACTCCTCCGAATGGCCTCACAGGACGTGATCCGGAGGAACCTGTAAATCCTCCTGACTTGTCGTCTCCACTGACCGAGGGTCTTAAATTACCTTCCCCAATTGTGACTCAGAATAGCTCTTTGCCAATGACCACAACTGAAAATGTTAGCACAGCTATCCCGTACGGCCAAAAATGTAACTCCTCCCCATCTAAGGGGACGACCTTATCTGTTTTATTCTGGAACATTGCTGGTCTTCGCTCCAAGATTAATTTACAATCATGGGCAGACACAATCAATGAGAACCACTTAGTATGCCTTCAGGAGACCTGGTCAACTGTCCCTGTTCATCTGGTGGGCTTTAAAACTTTTTTCATTCCAGCAAAGCAGGGCTTGTTCGGAAGACCCAAGGGTGGTCTAGCAGTTTATGTAATAAACAACCTTTCCTCTACAATAACAGCTAGCTTAAAAGAAGAGGTTTGCTACCAAATTCTAAAAATCCACCTGAATAACAGTTTTATTTACCTCTTGGTAAATTTATATAATAATCTTCAACCACTTGAGTGTGTGAAGATACTAAATGAAATTACCACTTTTTTAACATTACAGTTGAATAAGCCATCGTCTCTCCCTGTATACGTTATTTGGGGGGGCGATTTCAATATTTCATTATGCTCCAATCACAGAAATGGGAACTGTGGATTGTTAGATGAGACTGATAGCCCCCTGGCCCATTTTGCACACACTAATAATGGGAATTGCCTGAACGAGAGTCTCTTCTCATTGGAGATGGACTACGCAAACGAGTTGGTATACCCACAAGTTGACTTCTTTCCGACATTTCATGGTAGGGGTCTGTCAAGTACAATTGATTTTATTCTCTGCTCACAGAGTATGAAGGGCCAAATAGCAAAATTTTGCACAGGATCCGATATTAGTAGTGACCACTTCCCTAATAGCATTTCAATACAACCAAAATCTGTTTCACTACATACAAATGTTACAAGTCTGTTAACACAACAATCGCTAAAAATGGATAAAGTGAACGGCTTCTCAGTAAAGTGGGCAAAAATAGATCCTGATGTAGTAACGGAGAAAGTTCTCAAAAAAGCCAGCCTCTGTGTAAATGACTGTTTAAATCCTGATTCCTCGCCTCAAACAGTCTTGGACAGCTTTGGGAGGATTCTGGGAATAATAAAGGAGGAATTATCTCGTACGCATGTACGCAAACCATCGGCCGAGGGTTGGTTTAACTCCGGGTGTCGGAAAGCTCTCTCTAACCTCAAGGCAGCTCTCTGAAACATTCCGAGGAACATCCCTGAGATAATTAAACTAAGAAAGCTCTATAAGGCCGCAAGGGCAGAACGCAGTAAAGAAATAAAGGCAAACTTGTGGTCACAACTACATGACAGCTGCCGAAGAAAAGATATTGGCCTCTTTTGGCGAGTTGTAAAATCTCCATTCCTATCAGACCCATCGACAGTCCAACATCTTGATGTCGTAGTGACAGCAGAAGAGTGGGTAGCCCATTTCTCAAGAATCTTTGGTGGATGCCAAACAGAGCCCGTAGAGGGGGGTTTTATTGCAGCCACCTCATTGGACCCAAAGATCTTTCCAATAAACATCCGATTTGAGCATGGAGAGGTGGTCAGAGCCTTAAAAGCATCAAAACCAGGCAAGGCCCCTGGCCCAGATGGGGTGCCGGTGGACATTTTCACTCATAACATCGAGCTCTGGTCCCCACTTCTTACCCAGGTACTGGCTGCGGTAACAACGACAGGTCTTATCGACTCATGGTCCACATCTATTCTTCTCCCCATTTTCAAGAAGGGCGACCGGAATGATCTGGTCTGTTACAGGCCCATCTCCCTCCTGGACTCCTTGGGAAAGGTAGCGGGGCGACTGCTGCTGGAACGTCTTCAGGAGTGGGCAGCAACTAACAACGCCATGACCGACCTTCAATATGGGTTCCAGGCTGGTCTTGGGACTGTGGAGCAGGCCCTGAATCTCGCCCTTCTGATTGGGAAGTACGTGGGTGCCAAAAGGGGTCACCTATTTCTTGTATATGTTGACCTCAGCGCAGCTTTTGACTGTGTCCTGCACCCCAAACTTTGGGCTTTGCTCGGGGAAATAGGGGTCGACCCCGCTCTCATTGCATTCTTGCGCGAACTCTATTTGGATGCAACGGCAAGAGTCTGGATCAATGGAGAACTTTCCCCCCCTTTCTCAATTACTAAAGGGGTTAGGCAGGGCTGTGTACTGGCTCCCTTCCTGTTCAATTTATATACTAATGGTCTGGAGTCAGCTATGCTAGAAGGGAGCCAGGACCTTCCACAAATTAAACATCGCCCCATACCAACGCTGCTATACGCGGACGACTCTGTCATCTTTGCTAGGACGCTGACCCAACTGCAAGTACAGCTCAACAAGTACTGTTCCTACATGGGATCCTTAGGCCTTAAGGTCAATATAAAAAAGACATTTGTAATGCACCTCGGCCCAAAAATTAAGAGCCCTAAATCTATCTACGTTGAAAAAATCAAGCTTGAACGAACTGACGTCTATCCTTACTTGGGCATCTTGGTGGACGATTCATTGAGCTGGCGGCAGGCTGTGGCAAGCAAAAAGTTGCTCTTTCAGAGAGCAACGGCAGCCCTGGTCACCTTTTCAAGGAAACTGGGGAAACCGGCTCCTCCTGAACTTCTTACTATTTATTACGCAAAGTGTCACAGCGTGGCAACGTACGGAGCAGGGGTCTGGGACTATGGTCCAATAAACCCACTTCAAACTGTTGAGAATGGGTTTGTTAAGTATTTGCTGGCCCTACCACAAAGTGCCCCAACCTATGCCTCGCTAGCCGAATTGGGTATGGACTACATCACGGACACCATTCGCTGCCAACCCATATGGATTAAAGAGGAGTGCCACTTAACTCGTTCATTAATTTTGGATTGTATAGACCTAGATAACTGGGAAAAAATACCCTGGCTTGTATATATAAGGAACTTTTGTCGGGACATGGGCCGTAGCAGTTTTTTCCAGGATCCACCCAGTATGGGCGACATCTCGAGGAAAGAACTAAAAAAGCTGTGCCTGTGCCACTTAAGAGCTCTTCGATGTTCGATGGAATTGGTGAAACCCGCAAACACTCAAATCGTTGCTGTTCAGAACTATCTGGGTATTCAACCTTATTTGACCTTCCATCTGAACAATTATGAAAAGTACCTTTTGACAAGGTTTCGTTTTAATTCTTTTTTCCGGCTTGTAACTTTTCCAAATTCCCAAGACTGGTCTCCTACAATCATTCCTTGTCCCTGCGATGGTCTTTCCCCTCAATCAACATTACATATTGTTTTCTTTTGTAAATATTATACTTTTCCTAGGAAGGTCTGGATCCTGCCTTTACTGCGATTAATGGGTTTAAGATCCTGTCGCCCAGCATTTTTGTCCCTGCAATCTCTTGAGTCAAGTTTTATAGCGAAGTATATAGCTAATTTTTTTTAATCCTGTATCATATATCGACGTAATTATGAGTAATTTATATTTTAGCTAACGTCTTACAAGTAAATGTGTTTTCTTTATTCGTGTATAACATGATTGATTTGTTTGTAAAATGTTTTTACAAATGTTTTTTTTAATGTTATTGTACTTTTTATGGTTGCAATAATAAGTGGTAACCGAATAAAAGTCTATGAAATGAAATGAAATGAGTATTTACTAAAACTGAGCTCTGAGTGAATGAGTATTCGCTATAACAGAGCTCTGAGTTATTGAGGATTCAGAAGAGCGGGGCTCCAAGTGATTGAGTATTCAGACGAGCGGGGTTCTGAGTGATTGAGTATTTATAGGAGCAAGGCTCCCAGTGATTGAGTAATCAAAGGAGCAGGGCTCTGAGTGAGACTGCACACTATCAAGATAGCAGGTGTGTGAATTTGTTTCAGTATTATCAAGCTTTGACCGTCTCTGCATTGTCAAATCTGTGAAAACCCATAGCTATTCTTAAATATCAAAACCACAGTTTACCCCAAAAATATGTTTACGACCATTATAAATTCATGGCACACACCCTTCGCATATTCTGTTACTTTTAACTCACCTTACATCAAAAAACAGACATAAAAGTGGTACAGACTAATATTTAGCAACAGCCACTTATCAATATTAATCTCTATACTCACAGAAAACGTTAGACCTACTGTGATTTAAGAAAAATATTGCTGAAAATACATGATGCCATTTTATTACAAAGCCCATGAATATATTTGACCGTGTATTGTAAGAAAATATTTTATAGCACGACATTCTTTGAGCGGAATCTGCATCTGATATTATAAGGGGCTAAAGTAACACACTCAGAAGTTGTAGTGAAGAAATAGTATATTTTATTCCAACCCTCAAGACACAAAGTTGCAGAATCTGCTGTCAAGGTTCAGATTACAAGCAAGAACATAGAACAAAGAATGCACAAAAGGAAGTTCTAACTTCGAAGCTACCTAAGCTAATACATGTTATACATTATCCATACTAAAACAAATACTACACATCTTTCCCCTTTAAAATAAAAAAACAAAAACATATTATTCACACACAAAATCATTAAAACAAGATGGTTTCTTAATAATACTCCCACTAAAAGTATTTTGATCATCAGATGTTGAACAACCTTCGAAAGACAAAGAAGTTTCAATGAGACCAGGTTGAGGCAAATCTTGAAAGACAACCTGAAAATCAGAAGAAACTCCATCATCAGAAATAGGTCTACAATTATCTTGTGCAGGAATTAAAATTACTTGAAATAGAGTCATTAGAACTTCATAGAGAATTATGTATATCAGATGTTTCAGAATCACTGGAACCTGAACATACATTACAATCCAACATCCACCAAAACTTTTTTTGAGAAGGAACATCAACTAAATCATGAGATACATTTTTACTAATAGTCAGACGGTTCATATGCCAAACTTCACCATTGTCAAGAACTACGGACCCATTGACCAACAGACAGATCACAGGGTTTGCTGCCATGCATCATGTCAAAATAAGCCTTATTCTTCGATTGAGATATTTCAATATGATGTTTAATATTATCCCAATCAGAATGAACACATTTACTTCTGTTCATCCAACTAGAATTCTCTTTTGAAAATGGAATCCTACCTCTCATTATGGAAAAAGGACAGCACCCTAAAGAAGCATGACTTGGAACTCCATAAGACCAATTAATTTTCATCAATTCATTTTCCCAAGACAAATTAGATTTGTTAGAAAGTTGAATGATACCTTTGATAGTTCTGTTAATTCTTTCTACCACACTATTACCGCTGGGATTATAAAGTGCAGTACATTGTTGTTCAATTCCAGAAGAGCGCAAATACTGTACTATTTCATTAGATTTAAATTGGACCCCATTGTCAGTGAGGATATAAGCAGGAAAACCCTCCCTGAGAAACACATAATCTAAACATTTTATAACAGAGGTTGAATTAACATATTCTTCAAAACAATTCATTTTGAAAATGCATCCACTAGAACAATAATGTATTTAGTGGAACCATCCTGCCTAGAAATAGGACCCATGAAATCTAAAGCAATCTCCTGCCTAGGAGAATTTGGACAATCTAAAGGAAAAGAAGGAAGATTAAGAATTTCATGAGATTTGTCTGCTATTTCGCAATTGACACACTCTCTAACAAATCGCTCCGCAGCCACATCCGCTCCAGGCCACCAATATAAAGCTTTAAGTCTTTGCTTGATGCGTTTAATACCAGAATGACCATCATGACATAAACTGATAATTTTCTTTCTTAAAGACATAGCAGGTACTACCTTATCTCCTCTCAACAAGAATTGACCATTGATACATAATTAATTTCTTACTTCCCAGAATCCTCTGAGTTCATCTGTAATATTCTTTTTATCAATATCATGCCAACCGTTAATAACTCTAGATTTGACATAAAGAAGATTAGTATCCTCATTTTCTGCTTTTGCCCATTCAGATTGTTCAATACAACCTTGAAAGACATCCACATAAGAGACACTGGCCACAGAAAATTCATTCCAAGAATTACCATCAATCTCAATTAAAGGTAAAGCCATTCTGCTTAAAAAATCAGCAGTTCTATTTCAAACACCAGGAACATACTTTGTAGTATATAAAATATCTTGGAGTCTCATTGAAAGTCTAGCAATTTGAGAAGTGGCTTTAGATAAACCATCAGTGGTAAGAAGTTTAGTTTACGGTTTATAATCTCATCTTAAAACAAAATACCTGCCCCATAAAAAATTCTAAAATGTTCTAATGCTCACACACAGGCTAAGGTTTCTCTCTCTATTACTTAGTATTTTTCTTCTGAGGGAGATAAAGACCTTAAAGCAAAGGCAATGACTACCTCTTTATGATCATCATCAATTTGTGTAAGCACAGCACCTAACCCTTTTGAGCTAGCATCGGTTTTGACAAATGTGTCAGCTGACGGATCAAAACCTTGTAAACATGGCTTCTTTGATAGATAGAAAAACTTGTTGACATTCAGAAGACCATTCAAAACTAACCTTGTTCTTTAAAAGAAATCTCATAGGATGAGTTTTCTCTGAAAAGTTCTCGACAAACTTTGAGTAGAATTCAGATAAACCCAAAAGTGATCGCAAATTGCGATTCTCCTATTTACATGACCAGAGAATCTGGATTTCATTAAAGACACGGAGGCTAGCATTGTGCTTACATCTTTTAATGCAGACCAAGCAGCCGCATATGTCACAAAGTAAAAAGTTCCATATAAGAACATTAGCAACCAAAAAATAGCAGTAAGAACTAGGCAATCAGCCTCTTTTAAATGTGGAAAAAAGGAGAAAGGAAATGTCCAAAGAGTATCCATGAAGTATAACACAATTCCATAACTTGAATGAAGATAAAGGAACCAAACGAATTCAATATCTGAAGAACAGGAGTAAACTTCAAGATCTGTAGATCAGGAGCCACGAAAATGAACTCATGAGTGGTTATCTGAAAGAAAAAAGAGGGTGTAAATGAAACCAGGAATACAAGCAAGAAGGATACATTTTGCAATGGGACATACGAGTAAAAGAGTATGCGCAATCAAATAAACAATCATCCTTGGATTTAGGTGATGGTGCATTAACAATAGCATTGATGAGTTTAGATGTTAGTTTGATACCATCAGAACTTACTTCATGGCCTAAATATGTTACACTGCGCTCAGCAAATTTACATTTTGAAATCTCACCAGTTAAACCTTTGTTCATCAAAACATTTAAAACATTTCTTAATCTTTCATCATGTTCAGCTTTGTTGAGACCCATTATAAGAATGTCATCTTGAAAGAAAGCAATACTTCATATTTCACCAAATAATTGAGTCATTAATCTTTGAAATACAGCGGCTGCAGAAGCCAACCCAAAAGGCATTCTGGGAAATTGGTAACAAACAAAAGGGGTACAAAAAGAAGTAAGGTTTCTGCAAGAAGGATGTAGTGCAATTTGGTGATATGCTGCGGAAAGATCAATTGTAGAAAACCACTTTGAACCTCTGGTCATTGAAAGCATCTCATCTATTCTTGCGAGAGGAAACTGGTCTACAATAATATTTCTATTTAGATTTCTGAGATCCACACATAAGCGAATTTTTCCGTTGGCATGTCTGGCAACTACCACCGGAGAAATCCACTCAGATGCTACTATGGGCTCAATGATCCCTGAATCGTGTAGCTTTTTTTAATTCAAGTTTAACCTCTTCTCTTGCAATCAATGGTATATTGTGTTCTTTGTAGATTTTGGGTATGGCAGAAGGTTTAACCCTAATAAGATGAGTAAATCCCTTAAGTTTGCCAATTTCTCCATTAAACACTTCTTTGAATTCCCTTAAAACCCATTTTTTTGTTTCTTCACCATCACAAGCAACGAAAACTTGTTCCGGACTATTGGATCACGAATAATATTAAGAGCCTTCTGATCCTTCCATCCTAAAAACTGAAGGGCCATCATAAACAATATAAAGTTTGCAGAGTGCTTTTCCTCCTTTAAATTGAAATTTAGGTAAACGATAACCAATCATATTACATTTTTCCCCTGTAAAGCTTTCAGGATTAATATCAGGAGGTTCTAAATGTGGACCTAAGACATTCACAAACTTATCATCCCAAATAGAACAAGCAATAATAGTAAAAGGAGATCAGGAATCCGTGGATCCCTTTAAAGGTATACCAGCAAAATTAGTTGTACACAAAGGTTTGCTTTTATCAGAGTCCGTGATATTGAGGACAACGTTTTTTGAATTGGAAGTAGATGTGGAATAAAATTGAGCATCATCAGAATCATTTTCAGAAGAATCAGAATTCTCTGTAAGACAAGCAACTTAGTTACATTTCTTATTTTTCTTTCTATTGCAAACTTTAGCTAAATGACCACAACTCCACAGTTAAGGCATTTAGAAAATCTAGCATAACATTTTTCAGAACTAGCATTGTGGTTGGTGCTGCCACATCTATAGCATGCAAAGTTATAAACATTTCCTTGCGGTTTGGAAGTACTTTTATCAGAAGACTTGGGGTTGTCTAAACGTTTTTCTTGTGAAAGACTTGAGTTAAGTTTCCTTTAGAAACTAAACTGACTGAGACTTCTCCGTATTATCTGAGATGGCTTTCGCACTGTTTTCCGAAAGTTCAGCTTTTTTATTCAGAGTGATTATATCTTTAAGGCATGTGTCTCCTTCAATCCAGAGCTTGTCTTTAATATTTTTATTTTTTTGACAAACCACAAGCTGATCCCTTAACATTTCGTCATGGAGTGTTCCAAATTTACAGGGAATAGCTAAATTTTTAAACAAGAAACATATTCCTCAATGGATTCATTTGACTGTTGCTTTCTTTTGTAAAATGTACGTCTGGAAATGGTCACACAAACAATGGGAGAAAAGTGATTATCTGAATCCAGAATTGCACACTTAAAAATATCAATATCGCCAGCTCTATCAGCTTTCTGCATTTGATTGTATATTCTTAAGCCTTCAGGTCCAAGACAGTGCCTTAGTATTCTTTTTTTTCTTTCAGGGGAAAGAATACCACTATTGTCTTCTAATGTAATATAATTGAGTAAATATTCCTTCCAGTCCGCCCATTTCACAACAGGTTCACCAGAATTAGTGAGAAACTCTTTAAGATTGTTCAAGTTAATTCCCATTACCAAAATATTAACCACATTAGGAAGAGATGAAGAATTTTCAGAACTCCTTTCCATTGTTTATTCAAAACATGCAAAACAGGAAAAATATGTAATAAATAAAAGATTTAAACCATAAAAATAACTGACCAGTACTTAAAAACTGCAGTTGAAATGAAGTATTAGTAGTGTATGTTGAAATAGTATTTCAGATGAAGAAGAATTTCCGATCTTGCCACTTGAAATTATGAAAAAACTTTGCTAAGTAACTTATAATGCTGTGTTACAAAATGGCGGTACGTAGGGGTATCTCATCAGAAATATACGTTTGAAAGAGGGTCTCAGGGCATATTTAAATACCAAAACATAGACATAACCCCCAAGGGATACACTTACAAGAACAAAAAATGTCTATGGGTCTAAAGAATCAACTATATATCCTGTTCAAGACACAATTAAGTAGTGAGGAAAAGTATGTACCCGTGTAAACTAGAGGCACAGCATGATATCACCAGGGTATAAAAAGTACCCATCAGTTCCCGTTCTGTACCGCCCTTGTCATCATATGGGTTCTCCTCACACCAAGGAGAATATGCTCGCAACCACTAGATGTTAGGGTGGCTGCCGCCAAAACCATCGAGAATAGAATTTAGTATTAGGGAGTACCAGAAAGAATGTGTGTCAGGGTAACTGATTTGCAGTGCGTAAATGAGTGAAGGTGAAAAATAGTGAAGTGTATAAAATTGGAGAGAAGAGAGAAAAATAGGGATTTATTGGTATCTCTCAAATCTTCCAAATATTAAAAACAGTGCACAATAACAGCAGATTCACCAAATAATTCTCAGAATCATAGGTCAACATGTTTCAGCACATATGGATACTATTTGTCCACTGCTTTAATCTTGACCTTGTATTCGCTACTGCAAAAAACGTGAAAATTATAAAAATTAGTAACCATATCAACTGGTCATCCTAGGTCATGGAAAATCTCCTCCAGTAAACTAAGTATTCAAACCAGAAGAGTAGTTATGCCAAGGACAGGACGTAAGGAGAAAAGAAAGAAAAAGAACAGAGATGTCATCAGTAATATGCACATCCGGTAGTAGCTAAACATGATGCTTCGCTTACTTATTTGTCATACAGGTAAGTAGACAAAAGCCCATTTATTAAAAGGGTATAGATCTGCTTACCTCTTTGGTAGGAGGATAAAGCATCGCCTCACCTGGCTGCAGCTCAGATAAGTGGAGCACCGCTATATTAAAAACAAAAGGAAAATAAATCATGGATCTCTTCGATGACATAAATGCCCATCATCTTCTAATAGATGTATATTAAAACCTAGTATAGGGACTCCATAAACAAGATACTCTGTCAGATATGTCAGATGTTGTTAGAATTCTTCCAAAGGGGCTCTGTTAGAATAGAAACATGGCTCAGAGACACGTACCCAGCCGGTCTACAACCGATCTACATGGTACTGCGAACCAGTTCCTTTCATAGCGCAGGATTTCACTGCCTTCGTTGTAAAAGAGGTGGAAGTCCTTCACTCGTGACTGCCCGGTCTTCCTCCCTTTAAAAACTACTGATCTATGTATTTCAACACCTCAAGATATTTCACTGCCTTCTTTATAAGAGGCTAAAGACATGTCGGATGTTGTTAGACTACTTTCTTAGGAGACTCTGTTAAGATGGAAATGTAGTTCAGAGACACGTACCCAACCTGTTCGTCGGTTCTTCTTGGCGTCCCTCCGAGCTGACTGGGGAGGTAACTGGCATTGTTGGAGCGCCATTTTTGTTTACTGCGGCAGGGAGGTGAGGCATGTGTCATGTGGGTGCTCCACTCACATGGGAGCTTGGGAAATGTAGGTTTAAGGCGGTCCAGCTGTATTCACACCAATAACCAATAAAGTTCATCTTGAACAGCCTGAGTTCCTTAAACAACAAGTTGCATTATGCGACCGCATTCCTTTGAGAAATTTAGTCAGCGACACGCTGTTGTCAATAAAAACTGGTACAGTTTGTTAATCAAACAACTTTCTGTAAAAAACAATATTTTTAAGGAAATATAGTGATTAATACGACCTAATTGCAAAAACACGGGTCATGTTGTACATCAAGGTTTACATATAAACACTTGCCAGAACGCGGGTCATGTTGTGCATCAAGATTTATGTGGGAAACTAGTCAACAAGACACAAATTATCTGCGTTGTTTGAGCTCTAGCTGTTAGTAAAGTTTGTTATTCACAAGCAGTATGGGCTGGTAGTAAAGGCTTAGATGATCTCCTTATCACAGAGCACTAACTTTTGTCACCACAATTGGTCGTATAGGGCACCCAGTTAAAACCTCAGTAGTGCGAATCAATAGTTGACTGCTTTGTGGCGTGGCACCTCACTAGAGCTACTGTCGCGTTCACATTTAACACAATGAACACTAAGGGGGATGGAGCAATGATATTGTTAGTTATTCCTTGTCTACTGCATTCTAGTGAATTTAGCAAACAAAACCTTATTAACCACTTTCTTACGCCTTGTCCTCATCACCAAGTATCCTGAAAAAGGCTAGTGCTGACAATACCCAAGAGTTAATGCGTTATCTTACTGTCTCCCGTATCAAAGAGTAATTGCATTAGCTAACTGTCCACCCCTATGGGATAAACACCATCTTATTTCATAGGGCAAATTGAGCAGTGGTATATTCATGATATTACTAAGTTGTGTTCAAGGTTGTAGCATTTGTATGGTTTGATGGGTTTGGCTAATTGAGGTAGGAATACCACATAGGCGCCTGACATATCTATACTGTCTGTAATCTGCATTTAGCAGGGACTGATGTTATCTAAGTTTGAACCCTAGTACATGGAATGATCTAAACTGTCAGCTAGTCTACAGGATACAGGGACATGCCAACCCTTACAGTGACATCCAGGGTATATCCTCATTTAATCCCTCTTTGTCAGTGTTGAGTTTATATACCCATTTCTGTTCTTTGGAAAATAAGTATTTGCTGACATCTGCCACATGTTCTGGAATGAACGGTTGCTCTATTACAATCCATGTGAATTCTGTTGGACCATGCCCTGCTTGTAGAAAATGGGCTGTGAGTCGGGTGGCTTGTTTCGGGCACCGAATGGTGCTCTTATGTTTAGATATACGGATTTTTATCCTCCTCGTAGTCATGACAACATACCTCAGTTGGCAGGGGCATGTGATTAAATAAATCAAATTCTGGCTGTTGCAATTCGTAATTTTTTTTTCCTGCCAAGGTCTGTCAGTGCCAATATCCAAACTTAAAGATTTGCTGGTTTGAGGACATGAGACACAAGTGCCGCATGGGTGGTGACCTTCCACTGCTGGCAAGTACCAGAGGGTCCCCACTGCTCGCAGTGCTTTGCTCTTCGGTCTAGTATGTACTAGTTTATCCATCAGGCTTGGCCCCCGTTTAAATGCAAACAAAATAGACCAATGTCTCTGGATTATTTTTTGTACTCGATTGGACCTTGTGTTAAATGTGTTAACAAAAGGCATTCTTTCAGATTTTTCTTTGATGATGGGTGGTTCGAGGAGAGCCTCGCGGTTGTTATTGGATGCGCGCTTCATCGACTGACGTATGATCTTCTTAGGATATTTCCTGGCTATTAGTTGATCTTCCAGATTGTGTGCGTGTTCCTTATAGGTGTCTTTACTGGAGCAATTCCTCTGGATCCTCAAGAATTGGCCATATGGCAGGTTGTTCCGCATAGCTCTCAGGGGACAACTCTCATAGCTTAATAGACAGTTGCGAGCCATAGGTTTCTTATAGAGCTCTGATTCTAGGCCGGTAGGTGTAGCTTTTATCAGAAGGTCAAGGAATACAAGTTGATGCTTATCATATTCAACTGTAAACCGGAGGTGATTATTCCTTGTATTCAACCATTGATGAAATATTAGAAGGTCTTCGACAGTACCTCGCCAGATGACAAAAATGTCGTTGATGTAGTGCCTCCATGTCCTGTCATATAGATATGCTTTGCCTACACACTGTGTTACATTAGCATGAGCTTATTAGAAGTTTAAACGCCATTTTACCTTTCTGCTGCTTCTGCACACGGCACATAATGTTATTATAGCTTTGAGCCTAGTAGAGTGTTTTGCTTCACACGAGAATATTATGTGGGGATTCACGAACACTGCCCTTACGAGTGTGGATGCTTTTGGAAATCCCTTTTCAAGGATCGCTGCGCCAAGGAGGCCCTCTGTACCCACGGACATGCTCCTGACACCAAGGTTGCTGGGGGTGCGTGTGGGCAAAAGGCAGGGGTGCGAGTGGCGCTACAGGGACTCCAACTCCCAGGAGTCCCTGCTCAGCTGACCGCCAACACCTGGTCCGCTCTCCCTGCTTGCCCCGCCCCCAGCACACCTGAAGCAACAAAAACCCTCCCGCTTCAGGCTTCTGTGGGATTCACGAACACTGACCTTACGAGTGTGGACGCTTTTGGAAATCCCTTTTCAAGGATCGCTGCGCCGAGGAGGCCCTCTGTACCTACGGACCTGCTCCTGACACCAAGGTTGCTGGGGGTGCGTGTGGGGAAAAAGGCAGGTCTGCGAGTGGCGCTACAGGGACTCCAACTCCCAGGAGTCCCTGCTCAGCTGACCGCCAACACCTGGTCCGCTCTCCCTGCTTGCCCCGCCCCCAGCGTGTTACAAAACAGCTTCAGTTGGACGCTGCGCCGGAGCGCGCGGGAGCGACCGGGCGAAGACCGGGCCAAGAGCGGCCCCGTTGTAGCCCGTTAGAGACCGTGTAAGACCGGACCGGGCCATCTCTCTTAGTTTCTGCATATTATCGTTATTACTGTTTCGTGTTTGTAACTCCTTGCAGGGAATCTTGGAATAATGTCCATGCGAGAAAGTAGAAGCAGGGCTGCTAAAGGAGGAAAACAGTTTACTGGGACCTTAGATGACTTCATAACAAGGACCAACACTGCCATAGACAAAGAAATTGATAAAATGCAACAGAGAATATCTATGGACTTAGAAGCAGCAAGAAAACTGTCCCAGGACTATGCAATGGCCAAAAAATCATCCTTAGGGCATATAGCAAATGCCAAAACCCCTGAGCGTTCGTCTGGCCCTGTACCAATCATAACATTGGCGGATGTGCATCATACCCCAGATATAACCCCCCTTGTGTCAGCCCCTAGTTCACCAATCAACCGGAGTTCATCATTGGATGTGGTGGACCTGGTATCGGGGGCACCCTCAGAGTCAATTCTAAAGGGAAATGGGGCGCGTTTGAATAATTTCTGTGAAAGCCAAAAGGGTCCGATTCAAAAAAGGAAACGTAATATCAAATCTGCCTATGCTAGGAAAAAGGCTAAAGTAGCAAAGGCTCAGTATTTTAACAGCGGGAAATCAAATGAAGGGGGAGGGAGTGGTATGTTCCCTCAGGCGTCCCCAAATGGCATAAAAAACAGTTTAAATGTTGATGAGGTTAGTCTGGATGTAGTGGTTGAGGAGCAAGTCCCCCAAACAGGTGCTGAGAATGGTGGGGTAAAGGTCTGTGAGGAGGAGGGAAGAAATGAGGAATTCGTAAAAACTGTTTGGGAAACGCTAAAAAAACTCCTAACACCTCTGGAAGTTAGACTAACATGTATAGAAAATCAGTTGATTGAGGTGGAAAAGAGTATTATAACCTTGTCACGCCTTAGCATAGTGGGAAGCAAAGCAAATAGTACATCTGATGTTGCTAAAGTTATATCAGTACCTACTACCTCTACTCCAGTATTACCGCTAGAAATACATACAACCAAACCCCGATCGGAAGTCCATGTAACTAATGCTAGCAACCCAAGAATAAAAGTATCCAAGCAAACTCCTGCACAACCGGCTCCAGCTCACAAACACACTGCAGTTTTGAGGACCAAAGAAACTAAGGCCCCACAACCTAACCAACAGGGGTTTCATCCAAAAGAGAAACATCGGGGGAGATTCATTGACCTTCCACCAGACGCCAGGCCATATGTAGTAGTGCTAACTGGGGTACCGGAAATAGGCAATCAATATCAGGAAACATTTTGGTCACTAAAGAATAAAGTAACACATTGGCTGAATGCAAACAGGCCCTTACCCAACCATATTATAAGTAATATCTTAATGGTACGAAGGGTGCCATGGATAGGTCCCTCATACAAATCTATCCCAGGTGACTGTATTGTTGTCTCATTTGAAGAACCCAATACGGTACACCACTTATGTTCCTGGAACACCCATGGTGGGAACTCATCTATCGAAACTAGACCACTCACCTTCTTTTATCCCCTGCAGACGCATCATAATCACTAAGGGAATTGGTCAATGGCAAGACACTATGCCCGGGGAGGGATAGTAAGGCAGGCAGGGCAATCACAGTTGGTGGAATGGGGCCCCAACTTACAACAGATTCAGCTGCCTTGAAGAAGTCGATTGACAAACCCGAAAGACAGGTTGCACAATCAGCCCCAATGGTACATCCACTATACCCCGCATGGTGCCTTTGACGTTTATACCTAACCCAGAAGAAAGTAATCTAGAGGAAAGTATAGGAATAAGTACTGGGGAGGGAGATGCCCATTGTTTAGGTACTGATGTGGTCTGTGAGTTGCAACAAAATGAGAGATGCATGGTAGCACCAGCTGAACAGAGAGTGAAGGGATACGCCCTTCAAAGGGTGGAGTCAGAAGTATGTAGACTGTCCCAAGATGAACTGACCCTTCCGGTGTCACCACCACTGGATGTAGTTACCTTAAATGCAGGACCTTCTAGCAGCAGTGGCAATTCGTCACTGACGTTAATTTCATGGAATATAGCGGGAGTAACAAAGAATTTAAGGGATCCCGAGTGGGCGGAGTACATAGATTCCAGTGATATATGTTTACTACAGGAATCATGGGCAATTGGTACACCGCACAGGGTTGGCTACAAATCATATGGCATTGGTGCTGTCCCTTCAGTTAGGGGTAGGCCTTCTGGGGGCCTAATCATCTGGGTTAAGGTAACCCTGAAGATTAGGATAGATGTTTTGGATACCACCTCACCAGATATCTTGGCCCTCAAAGTTAAAACAGTGGATGGGAGACTGTGTTACTTACTCAATGTTTATAACAGGCCACTACCTCACACCAAGGAATCGGCTATCCTAGCTAAATTAGATTCATTCATGGGGAGGGTGGTTGGTAAAGAACCTGTTATAATTGGCGGTGATTTAAACTGCAACTTCGAACCTGTCCCTGGACTTGTTGATGTCTTCGAGGATGAAGATTTTGTATATAACATCCCGAGGTTGGACAACATTAAGTTTGTGAAATCTTCCACCTTGGCAGTACAAATAGTGAAGCTGATGGCTGATCACGGTCTAAGGGCATGTAATGGCCGCCTTCCCTCGGATGTTTCAAAAAAGCCTACATTCTCAAGATTTGCCACTAAAAGCAACTTAGATTTTATAATTGTCTCATTATCAATCTGGCAGTACATGGTCGATCTTGAGGTAAGGGATAGATTAGAGAGTGACCATTACCCAAATGAACTAACAATTGAAGCATCCTTGTTTAAGAAGCCTAGCGACGCATTGCCACCAGAGGCTCGTAATGCCGTCCTGAGTGACGAAACACTGGTTAGCAATAATAGACGAGCTTTAAAGTGGCCCTATGTGCTAGAACATGGTGATACTATCTCGGCAATATACTCATTGTTTGAGTTGACCTTTTCACCCCTGTTAGGGTGCGATACCACCACAGAACAATTTATGGACCTGCACAAGGAGTTTTTCACGACATTGAAAACTTTACTAACAAAAATGCCAAAGAAGAGGCAGCAAAATGCAAAGAACCTCAACTTCTGGCCCAATGACCCCGCTGAAAACTCCCACTCCAAGGACTTTACCGACCTTATGACCAGTCTTAATTTCATACCCCACATCCACAGTCTCACTCATATCCATGGTCATATGTTGGACCAGATCTGGGCTTTAAATGTCCCCACATCACTTCCCATCGTTTCCCCCTGCCCCTGGTCTGATCATTCAGTTATTTCATTCTCCCTTGCCCTAGCCCCTGAGGCCAAACCCCTACTTCGCAAGAATATCTGGATCAGGAAATGGGGCAAAGCTGACATGCCGTCCCTCTGCTCGTCCTTGGCCGAGACCAGCCCTGACCTCTCAGGCCTCACAGCTCCAGTTCAGCTGGCAACCATTAACAACTGGCTGACCCAATCGGGCGACGAATTCGCCCCCCTGAGACGGATTACGGTTAAAAGGGGCCATGCAGCTAATAGATGGTTTAACCCAGACCTCAAGGCGAAAAAGCTAGCTGCACAGAGAGCTGAGCGAACCTGGAGGAGAGCTTACTGCCCTGTACTGAAAACTGCATATCTTTCTGCCCTCCAGGCCTATAAAAAAGGCATTCTCGAGGCCAAGACTACATTTTACTCCAACAGGATATTAGCGGCAGAGTCCCAGTCCAAAGAAATTTTCGCCACTGTTCACGAATTAGCCTCATCCGATAGAGCCAAGGCAACAATCCCTCCTTCCCAGCATTTATGCAACTCGCTCAATGAATTCTTCATTGAGAAGGTTGCAAAGATCAAAATCAACATACCCCTCCCTTCACCAACATTCGTTAACCCCTCTCCCCACCTACCGCCTCTAAACTGACCAGTATTCCTCTGTTGACCATGGACTCACTTCCTCCGTTGCTTCAACGGGTAAAGTCGGGCTCCCCCATGGACTTCGGCCCCGCCCACGTCCTCAGAGAAATTTCCCTGGCTTGCCCTACCCCTCCCCTCACACTCCTTAACGACTCGCTCAGCAATGGTGTCGTCCCCAACTTTCACAAAGCAGCGGTTGTTATCCCAATCTTAAAAAAACCTGGCGCCGATCCCTCATCCCCTTCTATTTATCGTCCCATTTCCCTGCTGCCCTACTTGGGAAAGGTTTTGGAAACCCACGTCACCAGCACCCTGAGTACTTATGTGGAGGCAAATCATTGCCTCTCTCCCCGCCAGGCGGGCTTTCGACCTCTACACTCCACGGAGAAGGTAGTGATTTCGGTAATGGACGGACTTCGCGAGGGCATTGACACCAATCTCCCGCAGGCCCTTGTCCTCCTGGACCTGTCCGCCGCCTTTGACACGGTGGACCATTCCATCCTCCTCACCCGTGTCAGGGCGGCGGGCATAGAGGGCTCAGCCCTCTCATGGCTTGAGTCCTTCCTGTGTGGCAGGGCTCAAGCGGTCCACCTTGCTGGCTTCACTGCCGCCTCCCGTAAGGTGGAGTGTGGCGTCCCTCAGGGTTCCTGACTTTCCCCCCTTCTGTTTAATTTATATATCTACCCCCTCATTTTTATGTTACAGCAGCTGGAGGTCACGGTGTTTAATTACGCCGATGACCTCCAGCTAATCTTCAATCTTTCCCACTCCCCCTCGTCCGCTCAGAACGTTCAAACTGTTATGTTATTCATCCAGGACTGGATGAACTGCAACCACCCTAGAACTGAGCTCTGAGTGAATGAGTATTCGCTATAACAGAGCTCTGAGTTATTGAGGATTCAGAAGAGCGGGGCTCCAAGTGATTGAGTATTCAGACGAGCAGGGTTCTGAGTGATTGAGTATTTATAGGAGCAAGGCTCCCAGTGATTGAGTAATCAAAGGAGCAGGGCTCTGAGTGAGACTGCACACTATCAAGAGAGCAGGTGTGTGAATTTGTTTCAGTATTATCAAGCTTTGACCGTCTCTGCATTGTCAAATCTGTGAAAACCCATAGCTATTCTTAAATATCAAAACCACAGTTTACCCAAAAAATATGTTCACGACCATTATAAATTCATGGCACACACCCTTCGCATATTCTGTTACTTTTAACTCACCTTACATCAAAAAACAGACAAAAAGTGGTACAGACTATTATTAAGCAACAGCCACTTATCAATATTAATCTCTATACTCACAGAAAACGTTATACCTACTGTGATTTAAGAAAAATATTGCTAAAAATACATGATGCCATTTTATTACAAAGCCCATGAATATATTTGACTGTGTATTGTAAGAAAATATTTTATAGCACGACATTCTTTGAGCGGAATCTGCATCTGATATTATAAGGGGCTAAAGTAACACACTCAGAAGTTGTAGTGAAGAAATAGTATATTTTATTCCAACCCTCAAGACACAAAGTTGCAGAATCTGCTGTCAAGGTTCAGATTACAAGCAAGAACATAGAACAAAGAATGCACAGAAGGAAGTTCTAACTTCTAAGCTACCTAAGCTAATACATGTTATACATTATCCATACTAAAACAAATACTACACATCTTTCCCCTTTAAAATAAAAAAACAAAAACATATTATTCACACAAAAAATCATTAAAACAAGATGGTTTCTTAATAATACTCCCACTAAAAGTATTTTGATCATCAGATGTTGAACAACCTTCGAAAGACAAAGAAGTTTCAATGAGACCAGGTTGAGGCAAATCTTGAAAGACAACCTGAAAATCAGAAGAAACTCCATCATCAGAAATAGGTCTACAATTATCTTGTGCAGGAATTAAAATTACTTGAAATAGAGTCATTAGAACTTCATAGAGAATTATGTATATCAGATGTTTCAGAATCACTGGAACCTGAACATACATTACAATCCAACATCCACCAAAACTTTTTTTGAGAAGGAACATCAACTAAATCATGAGATACATTTTTACTAATAGTCAGACGGTTCATATGCCAAACTTCACCATTGTAAAGAACTACATTATTATTTATTTTAGTAATTTGATGAGATTCGCTAAACCTGCTAACCCCATTTGGAGTTTGTTTTTTTAGCTAGTTTAACACGGACCCATTGACCAACAGACAGATCACAGGGTTTGCTGCCATGCATCATGTCAAAATAAGCCTTATTCTTCGATTGAGATATTTCAATATGATGTTTAATATTATCCCAATCAGAATGAACACATTTACTTCTGTTCATCCAACTAGAATTCTCTTTTGAAAATGGAATCCTACCTCTCATTATGGAAAAAGGACAGCACCCTAAAGAAGCATGACTAGGAACTCCATAAGACCAATTCATTTTCATCAATTCATTTTCCCAAGACAAATTAGATTTGTTAGAAAGTTGAATGATACCTTTGATAGTTCTGTTAATTCTTTCTACCACACTATTACCGCTGGGATTATAAAGTGCAGTACATTGTTGTTCAATTCCAGAAGAGCGCCAATACTGTACCATTTCATTAGATTTAAATTGGACCCCATTGTCAGTGAGGATATAAGCAGGAAAACCCTCCCTGAGAAACACATAATCTAAACATTTTATAACAGAGGTTGAATTAACATATTCTTCAAAACAATTCATTTTGAAAATGCATCCACTAGAACAATAATGTATTTAGTGGAACCATCCTGCCTAGAAATAGGACCCATGAAATCTAAAGCAATCTCCTGCCTAGGAGAATTTGGACAATCTAAAGGAAAAGAAGGAAGATTAAGAATTTCATGAGATTTGTCTGCTATTTCGCAATTGGCACACTCTCTAACAAATCGCTCCGCAGCCACATCCGCTCCAGGCCACCAATATAAAGCTTTAAGTATTTGCTTGATGCGTTTAATACCAGAATGACCATCATGACATAAACTGATAATTTTCTTTCTTAAAGACATAGCAGGTACTACCTTATCTCCTCTCAACAAGAATTGACCATTGATACATAATTAATTTCTTACTTCCCAGAATCCTCTGAGTTCATCTGTAATATTCTTTTTATCAATATCATGCCAACCGTTAATAACTCTAGATTTGACATAAAGAAGATTAGTATCCTCATTTCACTGCCTTTGTTGTTAAAAGGCAAAAAGACCCGTGCTCGTGGCTACCCGGTCTCCCTCTTCTCATCTCGCCACCAAACATAACTCCACATAGTCATGCTCCTCATAAGTCGGCATGTATCTACTTTCTTCGTATCCGAAATATAAAAAGTACACAAAGAAAGGCTATGACCTGCGCTTTATCATACGCTTTTAAGTTTCGAAACGCTGTATAAAGATACGGGCACCAACCTGTTCGTCGGTTCTTCTTGGCGTCCCTCCGAGCTGACTGGGGAGGTAACTGGCATTGTTGGAGCGCCATTTTTGTTTGTATCTGAGATGGCTTTCGCACTGTTTTCCGAAAGTTCAGCTTTTTTATTCAGAGTGATTATATCTTTAAGGCATGTGTCTCCTTCAATCCAGAGCTTGTCTTTAATATTTTTATTTTTTTGACAAACCACAAGCTGATCCCTTAACATTTCGTCATGGAGTGTTCCAAATTTACAGGGAATAGCTAAAGGTTTTAAACAAGAAACATATTCCTCAATGGATTCATTTGACTGTTGCTTTCTTTTGTAAAATGTACGTCTGGAAATGGTGACAAAAACAATGGGAGAAAAGTGATTATCTGAATCCAGAATTGCACACTTAAAAATATCAATATCGCCAGCTCTATCAGCCTTCTGCATTTGATTGTATTTCTTAAGCCTTCAGGTCCAAGACAGTGCCTTAGTATTCTTTTTTTTCTTTCAGGGGAAAGAATACCACTATTGTCTTCTAATGTAATATAATTGAGTAAATATTCCTTCCAGTCCGCCCATTTCACAACAGGTTCACAAGAATTAGTGAGAAATTCTTTAGGATTGTTCAAGTTAATTCCCATAACCAAAATATTAACCACATTAGGAAGAGATGAAGAATTTTCAGAACTCCTTTCCATTGTTTATTCAAAACATGCAAAACAGGAAAAATATGTAATAAATAAAAGATTTAAACCATAAAAATAACTGACCAGTACTTAAAAACTGCAGTTGAAATGCAGTATTAGTAGTGTATGTTGAAATAGTATTTCAGATGAAGAAGAATTTCCGATCTTGCCACTTGAAATTATGAAAAAACGTTGCTAAGTAACTTATAATGCTGTGTTACAAAATGGCGGTACGTAGGGGTATCTCATCAGAAATATACGTTTGAAAGAGGGTCTCAGGGCATATTTAAATACCAAAACATAGACATAACACCCAAGGGATACACTTACAAGAACAAAAAATGTCTATGGGTCTAAAGAATCAACTATATATCCTGTTCAAGACACAATTAAGTAGTGAGGAAAAGTATGTACCCGTGTAAACTAGAGGCACAGCATGATATCACCAGGGTATAAAAAGTACCCATCAGTTCCCGTTCTGTACTGCCCTTGTCATCATATGGGTTCTCCTCACACCAAGGAGAATATGCTCGCAACCACTAGATGTTAGGGTGGCTGCCGCCAAAACCATCGAGAATAGAATTTAGTATTAGGGAGTACCAGAAAGAATGTGTGTCAGGGTAACTGATTTGCAGTGCGTAAATGAGTGAAGGTGAAAAATAGTGAAGTGTATAAAATTGGAGAGAAGAGAGAAAAATAGGGATTTATTGGTATCTCTCAAATCTTCCAAATATTAAAAACAGTGCATAATAACAGCAGATTCACCAAATAATTCTCAGAATCATAGGTCAACATGTTTCAGCACATGTGGATACTATTTGTCCACTGCTTTAATCTTGACCTTGTATTCGCTACTGCAAAAAACGTGAAAATTATAAAAATTAGTAACCATATCAACTGGTCATCCTAGGTCATGGAAAATCTCCTCCAGTGAACTAAGTATTCAAACCAGAAGAGTAGTTATGCCAAGGACAGGACGTAAGGAGAAAAGAAAGAAAAAGAACAGAGATGTCATCAGTAATATGCACATCCGGTAGTAGCTAAACATGATGCTTCGCTTACTTATTTGTCATACAGGTAAGTAGACAAAAGCCCATTTATTAAAAGGGTATAGATCCGCTTACCTCTTTGGTAGAAGGATAAAGCATCGCCTCACTTGGCTGCAGCTCAGATAAGTGGAGCACCGCTATATTAAAAACAAAAGGATAATAAATCATGGATCTCTTCGATGAAATAAATGCCCATCATCTTCTAATAGATGTATATTAAAACCTAGTATAGGTACTCCATAAACAAGATACTCTGTCAGATATGTCAGATGTTGTTAGAATTCTTCCCAAGTGGCTCTGTTAGAATGGAAACATGGCTCAGAGACACGTACCCAGCCGGTCTACAACCGATCTACATGGTACTGCGAACCAGTTCCTTTCATAGCGCAGGATTTCACTGCCTTCGTTGTAAAAGAGGTGGAAGTCCTTCACTCGTGACTGCCCGGTCTTCCTCCCTCTAAAAACTACTGATCTATGTATTTCAACACCTCAAGATATTTCACTGCCTTCTTTATAAGAGGCTAAAGACATGTCGGATGTTGTTAGACTACTTTCTTAGGAGACTCTGTTAAGATAGAAATGTAGTTCAGAGACACGTACCCAACCGGTATAGATCCAATCTATACGGTGCTGCGGACCAGCTCTTCTCATAGCGCTTGATTTCACTGCCTTCGTTATAAAGGGGCGAAAGTCCCGTGCTCGTGACTGCCCGGTATATCTCCCTCTGTAAATTACTAATCTGCTCGTTCCAACACTTCGAGATATTTCACTGCCTTTGTTGTTAAAAGGCAAAAAGACCCGTGCTCGTGGATACCCGGTCTCCCTCTACTCATCTCGCCACCAAACATAACTCCACATAGTCATGCTCCTCATAAGTCGGCATGTATCTACTTTCTTCGTATCCGAAATATAAAAAGTACATGAAGAAAGGCTATGACCTGCGCTTTATCATGTGCTTTTAAGTTTCGAAACGCAGTATAAAGATACGGGCACCAACCTGTTCGTCGGTTCTTCTTGGCGTCCCTCCGAGCTGACTGGGGAGGTAACTGGCATTGTTGGAGCGCCATTTTTGTTTACTGCGGCAGGGAGGTGAGGCACGTGTCATGTGGGTGCTCCACTCACATGGGAGCTTGGGAAATGTAGGTTTAAGGCGGTCCAGCTGTATTCACACCAATAACCAATAAAGTTCATCTTGAACAGCCTGAGTTCCTTAAAGAACAAGTTGCATTATGCGACCGCATTCCTTTGAGAAATTTAGTCAGCGACACGCTGTTGTCAATAAAAACTGGTACAGTTTGTTAATCAAACAACTTTCTGTCAAAAACAATATTTTTAAGGAAATATAGTGATTAATACGACCTAATTGCAAAAACACGGGTCATGTTGTTCATCAAGGTTTACATATAAACACTTGCCAGAACGCGGGTCATGTTGTGCATCAAGATTTATGTGGGAAACTAGTCAACAAGACACAAAATATCTGCGTTGTTTGAGCTCTAGCTGTTAGTAATGTTTGTTATTCACAAGCAGTATGGGCTGGTAGTAAAGGCTTAGATGATCTCCTTATCCCAGAGCACTAACTTTTGTCACCACAATTGGTCGTATAGGGCACCCAGTTAAAACCTCAGTAGTGCGAATCAATAGTTGACTGCTTTGTGGCGTGGCACCTCACTAGAGCTACTGTCGCGTTCACATTTAACACAATGAACACTAAGGGGGATGGAGCAATGATATTGTTAGTTATTCCTTGTCTACTTCATTCTAGTGAATTTAGCAAACAAAACCTTATTAACCACTATCTTACGCCTTGTCCTCATCACCAAGTAGCCTGAAAAAGGATAGTGCTGACAATACCCAAGAGTTAATGCGTTATCTTACTGTCTCCCGTATCAAAGAGTAATTGCATTAGCTAACTGTCCACCCCTATGGGATAAACACCATCTTATTTCATAGGGCAAATTGAGCAGTGGTATATTCATGATATTACTAAGTTGTGTTCAAGGTTGTAGCATTTGTATGGTTTGATGGTTTTGGCTAATTGAGGTAGGAATACCACATAGGCGCCTGACATATCTATACTGTCTGTAATCTGCATTTAGCAGGGACTGATGTTATCTAAGTTTGAACCCTAGTACATGGAATGATCTAAACTGTCAGCTAGTCTACAGGATACAGGGACATGCCAACCCTTACAGTGACATCCAGGGTATATCCTCATTTAATCCCTCTTTGTCAGTGTTGAGTTTATATACCCTTTTCTGTTCTTTGGAAAATAAGTATTTGCTGACATCTGCCACATGTTCTGGAATGAACGGTTGCTCTATTACAGTCCATGTGAATTCTGTTGGACCATGCCCTGCTTGTAGAAAATGGGCTGTGAGTCGGGTGGCTTGTTTCCGGCACCGAATGGTGCTCTTATGTTTAGATATACGGATTTTTATCCTCCTCGTAGTCATGACAACATACCTCAGTTGGCAGGGACATGTGATTAAATAAATCAAATTCTGGCTGTTGCAGTTCGTAATTTTTTTTTGCTGCCAAGGTCTGTCTGTGCCAATATCCAAACTTAAAGATTTTCTGGTTTGAGGACATGAGACACAAGTGCCGCATGGGTGGTGACCTTCCACTGCTGGCAAGTCCCAGAGGGTCCCCACTGCTCGCAGAGCTTTGCTCTTAGGTCTAGCATGTACTAGTTTATCCATCAGGCTTGGCCCCCGTTTAAATGCAAACAAAATAGACCAATGTCTCTGGATTATTTTTTGTACTCGATTGGACCTCGTGTTAAATGTGTTAACAAAAGGCATTCTTTCAGATTTTTCTTTGATGATGGGTGGTTCGAGGAGAGCCTCGCGGTTGTTATTGGATGCGCGCTTCATCGACTGACGTATGATCTTCTTAGGATATTTCCTGGCTATTAGTTGATCTTCCAGATTGTGTGCGTGTTCCTTATAGGTGTCTTTACTGGAGCAATTCCTCTGGATCCTCAAGAATTGGCCATATGGCAGGTTGTTCCGCATAGCTCTCGGGGGACAACTCTCATAGCTTAATAGACAGTTGCGAGCCATAGGTTTCTTATAGAGCTCTGATTCTAGGCCGGTAGGTGTAGCTTTTATCAGAAGGTCAAGGAATACAAGTTGATGCTTATCATATTCAACTGTAAACCGGAAGTGATTATTCCTTGTATTCAACCATTGATGAAATATTAGAAGGTCTTCGACAGTACCTCGCCAGATGACAAAAATGTTGTTGATGTAGTGCCTCCATGTCCTGTCATATAGATATGCTTTGCCTACACACTGTGTTACGTTAGCATGAGCTTATTAGGAGTTTAAATGCCATTTTACATTTCTGCTGCTTCTGCACACGGCACATAATGTTATTATAGCTTTGAGCCTAGTAGAGTGTTTTGCTTCACACGAGAATATTATGTGGGGATTCACGAACACTGCCCTTACGAGTGTGGACGCTTTTGGAAATCCCTTTTCAAGGATCGCTGCGCCGAGGAGGCCCTCTGTACCCACGGACCTGCTCCTGACACCTAGGTTGCTGGGGGTGCGTGTGGGCAAAAGGCAGGGGTGCGAGTGGCGCTACAGGGACTCCAACTCCCAGGAGTCCCTGCTCAGCTGACCGCCAACACCTGGTCCGCTCTCCCTGCTTGCCCCGCCCCCAGCACACCTGAAGCAACAAAAACCCTCCCGCTTCAGGCTTCTGTGGGATTCACGAACACTGACCTTACGAGTGTGGACGCTTTTGGAAATCCCTTTTCAAGGATCGCTGCGCCGAGGAGCCCCTCTGTACCTACGGACCTGCTCCTGACACCAAGGTTGCTGGGGGTGCGTGTGGGCAAAAGGCAGGTCTGCGAGTGGCGCTACAGGGACTCCAACTCCCAGGAGTCCCTGCTCAGCTGACCGCCAACACCTGGTCCGCTCTCCCTGCTTGCCCCGCCCCCAGCGTGTTACAAAACAGCTTCAGTTGGCCGCTGCGCCGGAGCGCGCGGGAGCGACCGGGCGAAGACCGGGCCAAGAGCGGCCCCGTTGTAGCCCGTTAGAGACCGTGTAAGACCGGACCGGGCCATCTCTCTTAGTTTCTGCATATTATCGTTATTACTGTTTCGTGTTTGTAACTCCTTGCAGGGAATCTTGGAATAATGTCCATGCGAGAAAGTAGAAGCAGGGCTGCTAAAGGAGGAAAACAGTTTACAGGGACCTTAGATGACTTCATAACAAGGACCAACACTGCCATAGACAAAGAAATTGATAAAATGCAACAGAGAGTATCTATGGACTTAGAAGCAGCAAGAAAACTGTCCCAGGACTATGCAATGGCCAAAAAATCATCCTTAGGGCATATAGCAAATGCCAAAACCCCTGAGCGTTCGTCTGGCCCTGTACCAATCATAACATTGGCGGATGTGCATCATACCCCAGATATAGCCCCCCTTGTGTCAGCCCCTAGTTCACCAATCAACCGGAGTTCATCATTGGATGTGGTGGACCTGGTATCGGGGCACCCTCAGAGTCAATTCTAAAGGGAAATGGGGCGCGTTTGAATAATTTCTGTGAAAGCCAAAAGGGTCCGATTCAAAAAAGGAAACGTAATATCAAATCTGCCTATGCTAGGAAAAAGGCTAAAGTAGCAAAGGCTCAGTATTTTAACAGCGGGAAATCAAATGAAGGGGGAGGGAGTGGTATGTTCCATCAGGCGTCCCCAAATGGCATAAAAAACTGTTTAAATGTTGATGAGGTTAGTCTGGATGTAGTGGTTGAGGAGCAAGTCCCCCAAACAGGTGCTGAGAATGGTGGGGTAAAGGTCTGTGAGGAGGAGGGAAGAAATGAGGAATATCTAAAACCTGTTTGGGAAACGCTAAAAAAACTCCTAACACCTCTGGAAGTTAGACTAACATGTATAGAAAATCAGTTGATTGAGGTGGAAAAGAGTATTATAACCTTGTCAAGCCTTAGCATAGTGGGAAGCAAAGCAAATAGTACATCTGATGTTGCTAAAGTTATATCAGTACCTACTACCTCTACTCCAGTATTACCGCTGGAAATACATACAACCAAACCCCGATCGGAAGTCCATGTAACTAATGCTAGCAACCCAAGAATAAATGTATCCAAGCAAACTCCTGCACAACCGGCTCCAGCTCACAAACACACTGCAGTTTTGAGGACCAAAGAAACTAAGGCCCCACAACCTAACCAACAGGGGTTTCATCCAAAAGAGAAACATCGGGGGAGATTCATTGACCTTCCACCAGACGCCAGGCCATATGTAGTAGTGCTAACTGGGGTACCGGAAATAGGCAATCAATATCAGGAAACATTTTGGTCACTAAAGAATAAAGTAACACATTGGCTGAATGCAAACAGGCCCTTACCCAACCATATTATAAGTAATATCTTAATGGCACGAAGGGTGCCATGGATAGGTCCCTCATACAAATCTATCCCAGGTGACTGTATTGTTGTCTCATTTGAAGAACCCAATACGGTACACCACTTATGTTCCTGGAACACCCATGGTGGGAACTCATCTATCGAAACTAGACCACTCACCTTCTTTTATCCCCCGCAGACGCATCATAATCACTAAGGGAATTGGTCAATGGCAAGACACTATGCCCGGGGAGGGATAGTAAGGCAGGCAGGGCAATCACAGTTGGTGGAATGGGGCCCCAACTTACAACAGATTCAGCTGACTTGAAGAAGTCGATTGACAAACCCGAAAGACAGGTTGCACAATCAGCCCCAATGGTACATCCACTATACCCCGCATGGTGCCTTTGACGTTTATACCTAACCCAGAAGAAAGTAATCTAGAAGAAAGTATAGGAATAAGTACTGGGGAGGGAGATGCCCATTGTTTAGGTACTGATGTGGTCTGTGAGTTGCAACAAAATGAGAGATGCATGGTAGCACCAGCTGAACAGAGAGTGAAGGGATACGCCCTTCAAAGGGTGGAGTCTGAAGTATGTAGACTGTCCCAAGATGAACTGACCCTTCCGGTGTCACCACCACTGGATGTAGTTACCTTAAATGCAGGACCTTCTAGCAGCAGTGGCAATTCGTCACTGACGTTAATTTCATGGAATATAGCGGGAGTAACAAAGAATTTAAGGGATCCCGAGTGGGCGGAGTACATAGATTCCAGTGATATATGTTTACTACAGGAATCATGGACAATTGGTACACCGCACAGGGTTGGCTACAAATCATATGGCATTGGTGCTGTCCCTTCAGTTAGGGGTAGGCCTTCTGGGGGCCTAATCATCTGGGTTAAGGTAACCCTGAAGATTAGGATAGACGTTTTGGATACCACCTCACCAGATATCTTGGCCCTCAAAATTAAAACAGTGGATGGGAGACTGTGTTACTTACTCAAAGTTTATAACAGGACACTACCTCACACCAAGGAATCGGCTATCCTAGCTAAATTAGATTCATTCATGGGGAGGGTGGTTGGTAAAGAACCTGTTATAATTGGCGGTGATTTAAACTGCAACTTCGAACCTGTCCCTGGACTTGTTGATGTCTTCGAGGATGAAGATTTTGTATATAACATCCCGAGGTTGGACAACATTAAGTTTGTGAAATCTTCCACCTTGGCAGTACAAATAGTGAAGCTGATGGCTGATCACGGTCTAAGGGCGTGTAATGGCCGCCTTCCCTCGGATGTTTCAAAAAAGCCTACATTCTCAAGATTTGCCACTAAAAGCAACTTAGATTTTATAATTGTCTCATTATCAATCTGGCAGTACATGGTCAATCTTGAGGTAAGGGATAGATTAGAGAGTGACCATTACCCAAATGAACTAACAATTGAAGCATCCTTGTTTAAGAAGCCTAGCGACGCATTGCCACCAGAGGCTCGTAATGCCGTCCTGAGTGACGAAACACTGGTTAGCAATAATAGACAAGCTTTAAAGTGGCCCTATGTGCTAGAACATGGTGATACTATCTCGGCAATATACTCATTGTTTGAGTTGACCTTTTCACCCCTGTTAGGGTGCAATACCACCACAGAACAATTTATGGACCTGCACAAGGAGTTTTTCACGACATTGAAAACTTTACTAACAAAAATGCCAAAGAAGAGGCAGCAAAATGCAAAGAACCTCAACTTCTGGCCCAATGACCCCGCTGAAAACTCCCACTCCAAGGACTTTACCGACCTTATGACCAGTCTTAATTTCATACCCCACATCCACAGTCCCACTCATATTCATGGTCATATGTTGGACCAGATCTGGGCTTTAAATGTCCCCACATCACTTCCCATCGTTTCCCCCTGCCCCTGGTCTGATCATTCAGTTATTTCATTCTCCCTTGCCCTAGCCCCTGAGGCCAAACCCCTACTTCGCAAGAATATCTGGATCAGGAAATGGGGCAAAGCTGACATGCCGTCCCTCTGCTCGTCCTTGGCCGAGACCAGCCCTGACCTCTCAGGCCTCACAGCTCCAGTTCAGCTGGCAACCATTAACAACTGGCTGACCCAATCGGGCGACAAATTCGCCCCCCTGAGACGGATTACGGTTAAAAGGGCCCATGCAGCTAATAGATGGTTTAACCCAGACCTCAAGGCGAAAAAGCTAGCTGCACAGAGAGCTGAGCGAACCTGAAGGAGAGCTTACTGCCCTGTACTGAAAACTGCATATCTTTCTGCCCTCCAGGCCTATAAAAAAGGCATTCTCGAGGACAAGACTACATTTTACTCCAACAGGATATTAGCGGCAGAGTCCCAGTCCAAAGAAATTTTCGCCACTGTTCACGAATTAGCCTCATCCGATAGAGCCACGGCAACGATCCCTCCTTCCCAGCATTTATGCAACTCGCTCAATGAATTCTTCATTGAGAACGTTGCAAAGATCAAAATCAACATACCCCTCCCTTCACCAACATTCGTTAACCCCTCTCCCCCACCTACCGCCTCTAAACTGACCAGTATTCCTCTGTTGACCATGGACTCACTTCCTTCGTTGCTTCAACGGGTAAAGTCGGGCTCCCCCCTGGACTTCGGCCCCGCCCACGTCCTCAGAGAAATTTTCCTGGCTTGCCCTACCCCTCCCCTCACACTCCTTAACGACTCGCTCAGCAATGGTGTCGTCCCCAACTTTCACAAAGCAGCGGTTGTTATCCCAATCTTTAAAAAACCTGGCGCCGATCCCTCATCCCCTTCTATTTATCGTCCCATTTCCCTGCTGCCCTACTTGGGAAAGGTTTTGGAAACCCACGTCACCAGCACCCTGAGTACTTATGTGGAGGCAAATCATTGCCTCTCTCCCCGCCAGGCGGGCTTTCGACCTCTACACTCCACGGAGAAGGTAGTGATTTCGGTAATGGACGGACTTCGCGAGGGCATTGACACCAATCTCCCGCAGGCCCTTGTCCTCCTGGACCTGTCCGCCGCCTTTGACACGGTGGACCATTCCATCCTCCTCACCCGTGTCAGGGCGGCGGGCATAGAGGGCTCAGCCCTCTCATGGCTTGAGTCCTTCCTGTGTGGCAGGGCTCAAGCGGTCCACCTTGCTGGCTTCACTGCCGCCTCCCGTAAGGTGGAGTGTGGCGTCCCTCAGGGTTCCTCACTTTCCCCCCTTCTGTTTAATTTATATATCTACCCCCTCATTTTTATGTTACAGCAGCTGGAGGTCACGGTGTTTAGTTACGCCGATGACCTCCAGCTAATCTTCAATCTTTCCCACTCCCCCTCGTCCACTCAGAACGTTCAAACTGTTATGTTATTCATCCAGGACTGGATGAACTGCAACCACCTCAAGCTTAATCCAGACAAGACTGAGCTGGTCTTGACTGGAGGTGGTTGCAGTCCATGGTCCCCATCTTTTTGGCCCTCATCACTTGGTGCCCCCCCCACTCCCAGTCCCTAAAGTTAAAACCCTTGGGATTCTGCTTAACTTTCAACTTTCTGTGCACCCCCAAGTTAGTTCGGTGGTATCCTCCTGCTTCTTCTCTCTCAGGATAATCAGGAAAATATCCCGTTTTTTCTCCCTTCCGGCGCTAAAGGTTATTGTAATGGCTATGGTGCTCTCGCGCCTTGATTATGGAAACATAATCTACAACGGCGCGCCGGCCTACGCCATACACCGCTTGCAGCTAGTGCAGAATCAGGCTGCCCTCCTGATTCATGGACTGCCCAAATTCCACTGAGCCACCCCATTGCTGAAGGCACTGCACTGGCTGCCGGTGAGAGAGCGGTCCTTATTCAAACTAGGCTGCCTCACCTTCCAGGCCAGGATGGGCACTGCTCCCGAGTTCATCTGCTCAGAGGTCAGTCCCTACTTACCAGGCAGAGAACTCCGCTCTACTCACATGGCACTCCTGGCCATACCCCGTTCTAAGAAAAAGAAAGCTGGCGGGGCGAAATTTGCAGCCCTTGCACCTGTGTTCTGGAACTCCCTCCCCCTGGCACTCCGAACCTCATCCTCTTATTTAGAGTTCCGGAAAAGCTTGAAAACTTTTCTTTTTTCTAGTGCTTTTGCCACCTAGTACGTCCTCTCCTGCTGCTGTTTGCTGGTCGTAATCTTCAAAGCGCCATGAAACCGCTTGGTATAAGAGCGCTCAATAAATGTTTTTAAATTCAAATTCAAATTCAAGAACTTGTCCCATGGTAAAGCATGGTATGACAAGTCCTGTAGGCTAGCCAAGGGGGAGCTTATGATTGCCATAAAAAACAAAGGCCAAAATTACGTTAAACTGGCAAGGGAGGCGTATAAGCGCACTCGGATGACCTCAAAGAAGGCGTGGGAGGAGGCAAGCTGGGCAGAATTGCTGATTGCCGCAAAAGCTAAGGATACTGTAGGGTTTTGGAGGTTAGTTGCTAACGGGAGCAATGTAGGGAGAATAGCGAAAGATGTATATCTCGACGAAGTCACCTGGGTGAATCACTTTACGACATTATATCAAAAATTTGATATTGGTATGGACAAATGTAATAAGGAAGCATGTTGGGTCCCTCCCCGGATTGAGTGCTTAGACTTTTCGATGGATGAAACAGAAAAGGCAATTAGTGCTCTGAAAAATGGCAAAGCCCCGGGTCTTGATAAAATACCCGGGGACTTGTACAAACACGACATAGAGGTCTGGGCACCATATGTAAATTACTTATTTAATGTCTTATCCAGCAATTGTAAATTTCCAGATAGCTGGCGGGGTGCAGAGATTGTTTTAATTTTTAGAAAGGGCGATCGGTCTGTACCCTCTAACTATAGACCGATTGGCCCCATGGACATCCTGCAGAAATGATATTCAAGGCACATACTAACCCGTATAAACTCCTGGCTTGAGGAGAAAAGGGTACTCACAAAACTGCAAGCCGGGTTCAGGAGTAAGGTCAGTACCATAGACCAAGTTTTTAGGTTTTGTTGCCTATATTGGAAATACGTCTTAATTAGGAAAGGGCATTTATACGTCTCTTTCGTAGACTTGAGAGCGGCATTTGATTTAGTGCCACGGGACCTCCTCTGGAGGTCCCTTGATGAGGCCAGGATGCCTTCTGGCCCAAATAATCGAGCAGCATGCCAGGAACTTCGCCAAAGTGAGATGGGGCCCAAATGGCGAATTGACCCAAAATATACCAATAGAACGTGTAGTTCGCCAAGGATGCGTCCTGGCCCCAACCTTATTTTCACTTTTTGTGAATGACATCCCTGCTCATCTGGAAGGCTGCACAAATTATTCACCCCGACTTAATGGAGAAAGGGTGCCTGCGCTACTTTTCGTGGACAATACCATCTTGATCTCGAAAACCAAGAAAGGTCTCCAGGCGCTACTTAACTCCTTCAGTGAATACTGTGAGAAGAAAGGGCTGGAAATTAATGTAAATAAAACAAAGTGCATGGCCCTAAATCCAAGTAGGCCGGATAAAGGGTGCTTAACATTAGATGGTCATAATCTGGAACTAGTGGACCACTTTTCCTACTTAGGGGTTGAGATAGACTCGAAGTTTACTTGGAAACCCCAAATTGAGAAAAGCAAGGTGATTTTTGCCCAAAATATCGCACCCATTATCACTAAACTCAACGCAAGTACAAGTAAGGCGGCGACACCCGTTATGGAACTTTTTAAATTTAAAGTCCAACCAGCAGCTCTTTACGGGGCTGAGATCTGGGGGCCTTCTGCAAAGGATACTTTTTTGTTAATGGATAATAAATTCATGCGAAGTACAGTAAGGGTCCCTACAAGCACACCTTTAGTGCCTCTCCAATTGGATCTGAACTTTAAGAGGACAGATCATTTTATCACCCTCAGGCCTTTAATGTTCCGGGTAAGATTGTGGCTGACACCAGAATTGGATGACTACAGGAAAGGGTTACAAGAAATAATGGGCTTAGACTCGCTGAACTCTATTCCCTGGCTTAAACATATTAAATCATGGTTCTCCATCTTAGGTCTCCCACAGCTATGGGAGCACCCAGAAAGGCTACCGCATAACATAAAAGCGTTGGTGAAAAAAGTCTTTTGGTCTTTTATAAACAACCAATTAGTCAATGGGAATAGATGCGGGACTCTTGTGAATAATTTTGTATCCTTTAAGGATGAGCCCCTCTTTGAGATTTTCCTCGACGAAGTTGAGCCCCCCTTGCAAAGACCTTATTTTTGAAGTTCAGGTATGGAAATCTTATGACCAATCACATAAAGGAATATTGGTCAAGGAAAAATAAAGATGAAACCAACATAGCAAGTGGGAATTGCTTAATGTGCGAGGGGAATTACAAAGAGGATGAGGTTCATATATTGTTCTTTTGTCAAGCATATTCCAAAGCCAGGGAAAAATGGATCAAACCCTTGTGTAACATTTTGGGAATTAGATCATGTCATTTGGCACATAGATTGATGAAGTCCGACACTTCCCAGATCATTGTTTTTAGCGTTAGAAGGTTCCTTCATTGTGTTTACATTGCCAGAAGCAGAAAAGGTTTAAAAATGTGACCAGAAACGCATTACCATTTTCTTGTACGATGTAACGGAGGTATACCCAACCATGCAGGCATGTGTTCTTATTTATCTTATTCATTGTGTCAAATTTTTAACGATTGTTCATTGCAATATTGGTATGGTTTCGTTTTTTAACATGTATGTATTTGTGCAATCTTTTATGGCAAAACTGCCGAAATAAAGAAATAAAGAAAGAAAGAAAGAATAATATGTTGTTGCTTTGGTATCAGCTTTGCTTGGTGAGCTGTGTCTGTACAGTGAGTGCTGAGGACTTCAAGGATATCTCAACACAGTGGTTGTTGTGAGGTATGATCTTCGCAGGTTCTAGACATAACATACATGCATCTGCGGCCAAACTCTGGCTTTAGGCGCGTTTAATATTGCAACACAGAGAGAATACACACACTTGATGATGCTTCGCATGCAGAGAGCTGGTGGAAGATGATGTGATCCCTTACCACTAGGATCAGAGCTATGGTGCCACTCTGCTAAAACACAAAGAGACCTTCTTAGATATAATATAATATACTAGCAAGGGAGGGTGAGAATTAGGTGTCTTTTAACCTTCTTCCCTCTAGCATTTTAACATGCTTTCACCCTTTGTATTCTATGGACTGGTAACTATGCTGATTACTTTGTTTCTTATGATATGTTTGCTTGTATTAGCTAAGATATTGCGCTTGAGAACACTGCATTAGAAAATAAACATTTCAAATGTGCATGTGTCCTCATTTACTCCTTGTTCTGGATTGATATGATTGTATAACGAAAGAGTGTTCATGTGTTCCACGTTACCTGTGGTGTTCTAACTCCATGTTCTGGTTTGTCTAAACATTGGGAGTGTGTAAGAACCAATGAGACACTCTTGCTAGTCTGGTAGGGGATTTTGGGTACTAAGGTGAGTTTTGGCACACCCTAATTCACTGAGGTTCCAAGTCTCTATGCACAGTTCTGTGTGAGAACGGAATCCCTGCGACAGTCCGCAGTGACTGAAAGAACGGATTAGAAGGTGTCAAAACATGTTCCCGTTCGAAATGGTGGACATAGAGGTTCGCTTAGCTGGGATCGAAGACACTTCCCATGCTGGTCCCCAATATCTGTAGATAAATGGTCTCCTCAAAACGAAAGATATTTTCTTTCATTGCCAGATGTGCAAGATTCCTGATAAAGTGGACTAGAGTTATTGATTGTAGGTCTCTCTCCTATAGTAGACGCCCCACTACTTCCAGGGTGTCATCTTGGGGAATAGAAGTATAAAGGGATTCCACGTCAAAGGACGCTAAGAGATCCGTAGAAGTGTCAAAATCAATATCCGGTAATATCCGTAGTACGTCCTTGGTGTCTTGAAGGAATGTTGGCATTCCTTTGACCATAGGGCGTAAAAAGCAATCCACAAAAGTGGACAGATGTTCTAAAATAGAACAGATCCCTGATATTATGGAACGTCCAGATGGAGGTCGTTGTGGCTTGTGGACTTAAGGCAACACGTAAAAATAAGGCATAGTAGGATGCGTGGTAGGTAGGAAGTTCGCTTCTTGTGATGTAATCCATTCTTCCGTGACCCCCTCCTCTACTATGTGTCCAATAATGTTAGTGAGTCGTTCTGTCGGATATTCTGTCGGGGAAGATATGATTTTGTATCCTGCAGTTGCCTCAGGCATTCGTTGCAGTACGTTGTCGTGTTGAGTAAGACGTGACCCGCGAAGGTATCCCAAAATGCTTAGCGTGTGCACCAATGCATCATTAATCCGAAAAAGGAAGCATCGGAACGTTGGTGCTGAAGAATGTTGGTGAGTGCGAGCCCGTTTAGACAATGCAGGTAACTGTAATACACCAACTGTGATTAAATAGTTGAAGAAATCAATAAAACTTTAAGAAAATAAATTCATATTCATCCGAAATCTGGAAAGCCTCGCACTCACGTCTTTTAATGGTAGAAATAATTGAAGAAAGAAGAAAACGTTTTCATAAGAGTCTGTTGTCGGTTGGTATCTGCAATAGGAAAATCGTCTTCACAGGATACCAAAGACCAGGAAAACGCGTTTTGGGTCCGGGGTTGGTTCGAAAACCTTGTCGCAAATTTCTGAAGTAACACACTCCGAAGTTGTAGTGAAGAAATAGTATATTTTATTCCAACCCTCAAGACACGAAGGTGTCTCTTCAAGAGCCTTTCAGAATCTTCTGTCAAGGTTCTGATTACAAGCAAGTACATAGAACAAAAAATGCACAAATGGAAGTTCTAACTTCTAAGCTACCTAAGCTAATACATGTTATACATTATACATACTAACACAATTACTACAGGGGCCTTGTTCAATCCACAATATCCTGAAGGTCATTATACCAATGCACAGCACTAATATAGGACATTGTCTTCAAAGGTGTGCAAGGTTCTTCTTGTTGTTTTTCTGCAGCACATGTGATTGTTATTTTACCTACTTTTTGGGTCGAGCATTCGAGACCTCTTGTATATGTTATGTTATTCTATATTTGTATAGCACACAGCTACTCCCCGGAGTGTCCCGGCGCTAGAACAGAACACAAAACCACATAACATCAAACCCTACGCAGCCACAACACTACATTTCACTGCTGGAAAAGCCACGTTTTCAGATTCTTCCTGAAAATTAGAAGATCGGGGCTCTGTCTGATAGCAAATTGTAGGGTATTCCACAGCCCAGAGGCCACAACATGAGAAGATGTGACCCCTACCCAGGAGGATTGAACCTTAGGGACAGTAATCAGCAGTTGAGAAGAAGATCTCAAAGTGCATAGGGGAAGATAAGGTTGAAATCAGTCCCCAAGATAAGGATCTCCGAATTTATGGAAAACCTTAAAAACCAGAACCAGGGCCTTGAAGTGTAATTTTTTACGCACCGGAAGCCAGGGCAGTGAGGATAAAAGCTGTGAAGTATGGCTTCTGAGCCCAATCAAAAAAATGGCCCTTGCCGCAGCATTCTGGATCACTTGTAGTTGGCTCAGGAGATAATCCGGAAGGCCGAGATAGAAGGAGTTCACATAATCCGGCCTGGAAACAACCAAGGCCTGGGCCACAGTTTTCCTATAAGGGATGGCAAGCAAGGGAAGGACATTCCAAAGCATTCTTAATAGTCCGAAGCATGTCCCAGCCACGGTCTGAACTTGAGCTTTTAAAGAAAGGGAGGCATCCAACTTGACTCCCAGTTTTTTCACGGTGGAGACAGAAGACACAGGGGGGGACATGTCTTGTGGCCCTCAAGAGCGCCAAGCTTTGCAAGGCCGTTGCCCAAAGAAAATAATCTCAGATTTCTCTGGGTTGCATTTTAAATGATTATAACTAAACCAAGAGAAAACTTTCGAAAGACAGGAGTTGATGAGAGTATCATTGAAGTCTGCGCCCTTCTCGCAGGTAAACAACAGCTGAATGTCGTCAGCGTAGGACACTATTTTAGCCCCAGCTTCCTCAGCAAGAGGAGCAAGTGGGGCCATATACAAATTAAATAGTGTGGGGCTCAATATAGAGCCCTGAGGGACACCCACGTTTAGGGAAGGGATCTCAGCAGCAAAAGGGGGAGTCCAGATAGTTTGAGAACGATTGGCCAGAAAAGAAGTAAACCATCTCAATACTGTGCTACCAATACCACTCTCCCTAAGTCTTTGCAGTAGTCTATTGTGTGGCACGGTATCAAAAGCTGCAGAAAGATCTAATAAAACCAAAACTGCGATACCATCTCTGTCCAGGGTAGCTTTGATAGTTTCAGCCACCTCAAGCAGAGCTGTTTCAGTGCTAAAATTAGCTCTGAAACCTGACTGACTAGGGTGCAACAGATGGTTAGCTTCCAAGAATTTAGTTAGGACTCCATTAACATATTTCTCCACTGCCTTAGAAAAGAACGGCAGGAGTGAGATGGGCCGGAAATTACTAGCTACCTCAGGGTCAGCTGTAGATTTTTTTAGCAGTGGGAGGAGGTTAGCATGTTTCCACGCTTGTGGCATGGACCCCTCCCGCAAGGCAGTATTGAAAATGGGGTTCACTATGGGATTCATCACTTCCGCTAAAGTAGACAAGACTTTTGCTGGGCAAGGGTGGGTGGGGGAGCCCGATTTCAGGAGCATCAAAGATTGCTCCTGAGAAATCCCAGGGAACTCGGTAAGAGAAATGGGAGGCAGGGATGCACTTCTAATCAAGATTCTCCAACATCCTCCTGATTAAGCAGCGGAAAAGGAGAAGGTGTCCTGAATGATTTTAATTTTTTCATAAAAGAAATATGCAATATGCTCAGTCCAGTCGCTTGTAGGAGTGAAAGGGCGACACGTAGTGGCGGGCGAAGTGACATTTTTTACGATGTTAACAAGAGATTTACTTTTGTTGGTTGCAGAGTCAATCTTTGCGACCAAAAAAAGTTTCTTTTCCTCATGCACTTTTTTATAATGTTTTTACAGGACCTTTTTATAAAGTAATTTATCAGAGGCGCTATAGTTCCTGCGCCACTGTCTGTCCAGCTGTTTACGAAACCTCTTACTGACCTTTAAGGCTTCCTTATACCATGGGGCAAAGAGACAAGAGGCCTTAGCAGTCCTAAAAAAGGGGGGGGCAGTTCTGATTCTTGGTAATAAAGCCATTCTTCTAAAGATTGAACATCGTATTCCAGATTGCCGTTTAAAGGAATCGGATGATGACTCAAAGCACGCTGGATCACCTCAGGGGGGGTCATAAGATGGAATGGCCTAGAGCTGTGACTCGCCAAAGTTTTGTCTAAGCCTTCTAATCTAGAATTGTTGCGCTGAATTTTGAATGTAATCAAATGATGATTAGACCAAGTCAAAGCACAAGGGGCATCGACATAAATCGGATTGGAAGAAAAAGCCTGATCCAAAAGATGCCCCTTATCATGAGTAGGAAGGCGAACATAAGGAGTCAAACTCAAAATATTGAAAGATATGTGTAGTCTCATGGAATCAGGGTCAAGTGGTTTATCCATATGAATGTTAAAATCCCCGAGAACAACGCAGTGGCTGTATTTAGCCGCAATGGGATAAATAATGGGGTTGATAGAGTCTAGAAAACTCTTTGCTGGACCGGGGGGGCGATAAATAACTATTACTGCCATGGATTGATGAGCAGAAATCGTTAGAACAAAACCCAGAGTCTCAGCTCCCTAAATTACCGAAACTGTCAAAGGGATACAGGGCATGGAACTCCTGTGAATTATGGCTAGCCCACCACCTCTCCCCACAGGGCGGTCTTTCCTCATCATCTCATAGCCTTGGGGGACTGCTATGGCTATAGTGGGGTTAGAGGTGTCCGTTAACCAAGTTTCTGTAAGAAACACCAAGTCAGGGTAAGAATCAGCTAACAGTTCATAAATTTCAAACTCAAGTTTCTTTAACACCTTGGCTGCTTGGGAGATTTTTCTGCTGTGCTGAATAATGTGTAAATCTATTGTTCATGACGAGCTCAGCTCGTCATGAGCACACGAGCAGTGTACTGCATGACGAGCTGAGCTCGTCATGAGCATCGAAGGGGTTAAGGAGCGGACGTTCAATAGAAAATCCCTCAAAGTATAGACTTTAGTATATAATTCTTATATACTTCAGTACATACATACGTGACCCCGGCCTCACAGTAACACCTGAGGACTATCCCTTAAACCCCACCCAGGATAACATAGACAATGACACATTAAACACGGACAATATTCCCTTACTCTTTCAATCTTATTCGTCTCCAAAAAATGATAAAACTGATTCATCTCAACTGGATTTCCCTATCAATACTAATATCTCAAGTATTGACCTAATAGATTTGCGTACTCCCAATTCACCGAAGATTGCTGAGGATTTTTCCCCAGAAATTGCAGAAGTGTCACCATCTGTGGGGGCCAACCAGCAAACTCTGGTTCTTCCAGTGCCCCCTATACAAACATCAGACAAACCAGCAGACAAACCTGTGTCTAACAAAAACCAACCAAAAAAGAAACAGGTCATTATCCGATCACCTCCAAAAAAGCGCAGAAAAAGAGGCCCGGCCAAGGTAAACTCCTTAGCACAAAAACCTGCTAAGGATTTATTTACCAAAGACTTGCCACAAACAACAGAAGGGTCACTCTCTTTACCCAGAGATATACTGACCTCCAGTGTCCCACCTTCTATTAAAGACTTTATAGATGCTATGGAACATTTAATGAAAGCTCTACTAATACCAATAGTTGAGAGATTGAGGAGTATAGGAAGTCAGTTGGATACCCTTATAGGGAGTTCGACCCAAACCCATCTTTCTAGTAACAAGGTACTAGCGAAGGCACTCAGCTCTAAAGAGGGAGAGAAAAAGTCAGACCCAGGAGAAAAAATCATGGATCCAAACATTAGGAAGAACCCGAGTAGTTCAATTCAGCAAACTAGTACTACTACGTTAAGGCCATCAAATAAAGCTCTAGTACCCCCACCCAAAGCACCGCCTATAACACGGGTATACTCCCCACAAATAAACTCCCTCATGGCCTCCGCAAGAATGGGCACTATAAAAATCAAAACAGATACGATCAAAACTGTTTCTACATCTGGAAAACGCCCACTTGAAAGAAATGTAGACCTACCCCAAGCGGCATCTCAGAACGTTATTGTTCTAACGGGGGTACCATCATTACCGGCTACAGGGGGCTATGTAAACCACTCCAGTCTTAAAAATAAGGCGATCTTCTGGTTTAAAAATAACAGGCCTTTACCTTCCCATATAAATGGTGAAATAATTACGGTGAGAAGAACAAATTGGGTGGGCATTCGCCCCAAAGATATAGAGGGCGATGTAATAATTGTCACATTTAAAGACGCTAGAGTTATCACGCATATAACTGATTGGTTCTCAGACCCAAACGGGGGATCCATAATACCTAAGCCAGTCTCATACTTTTACCCTGAAGCTTTAATGCCCTTGAAGCCACACCAACCAAAACCCTATGCTGATAAACTCCATTACCAACAGCCTAGAAGACCAGCCCAAAATAATTACTCCTTAGGGGACGTAGCAAAGCCCTATACATTTCCTTCCTTTTTTTCGCATAACAGTTATCAAAATGGTAAATATATTCAGGAAAATAGATATCCTACGACCTATATATACGACCCTGTGGGTTATGGCCATCCTTTTCCACCTTCAACCCCAAAATGGAACTATCCCTGTTACAATTATTATGAGCCACTCTACGGCCTAGACGACGTAGAATGACTCACTCCAAAGAAAGTAGATTACCGGGGTAGCGAGAAAACACCTAGTATAAACACTAAGTTTCCCCCAATACAGGGCAATCCTCACAAAAGGACTATTAAAAAGGGCTTAGAAAACGGGGCAGAAAAAACTGATAGAATGAATTCTAGGAATACAACACTCCCCTTGAAGTCACAGTCCACCTTAAATGCAATTTCCACTCAGGGGGAAAACATGAACACCGCAGCCAACTTGCAGATTCTTACCTGGAACTTAGCAGGCCTTTCCTCGAAAGTGACACAACAGGACTGGTTGGACGTGATAAACCACTACTCAGTCCTGTGCTTCCAGGAAACGTGGGTGACTTCTCCTATTCACCTGCTTGGTTACCAGACTTTTCACTCACCGGCGATAGTGAGCAAGCAGGGCAGACACAAGGGGGGGCTTTGTACCTATATCAGTGTTTCTGATGGGCATAGGATTATAAAAACTGTACTTAGGGTTTCATATCAAATAATTGCTATGAAGATTGGCCCTTCCCTGCTATTATTAATTATAAATGTTTACAACAATAGGCCCCTAAAGCAGTTGGAAAAGATCATGGACGACCTACACCATGCGCTGATAACTATCAAAGAAACATCTGGGAGTGAGTGCGCTTTAGCATTCATGGGCGATTTCAACTGTCATATCTGCCCAAATTCACCGAAGGATAAGTGTGATATTTTCCACACACAGGAGTTTGATTGTGATGAAGCTATATCCAACCACTTTCAACACTCGAAAACAGGGGAGTTACTAAATAATTTCATGACTTCTTTCAATTTACACTTTGCAAATGATTTACTCCCCACCTTAAAAACTTTTAAACCAACTTTTCATGGTAGAGAAATAAATTCCATCATAGACTTTATACTCTTCACAAAGAACCATGCCACGCTAATATCCTCGTGGGACACTCTTGATCATCTATACGGAGACCATTATCCCTTGTCTTTATCTTTAATGCTTCCGCCCTCAACAACCTTTCAAAACAACTTTAAAGTCAAGTACGAACAACCCATCAAAGTGGGGGCTACAAACGGTTATACCATCAAATGGGACAAAATCAATCCAACCACTCTACTCAAAAATCTACTGAAGCTGAGGGGGAAGGATGTAAACATCTGTTTGTCCATGACCGAACAGCCCCATGCCATTCGTGAAGCTTTTTTGAAAATACAGGCCACCTTGAAAGAACTTTTAACACGTCAGTTTAAGACAAGACCTATGGCCGCCAAAGGGTGGTTTGATAAAAACTGTTCCAGGGCTTTAAAGTCACTAAAGAACCTGTTGCACATGACACCGAAACCTCTCACGGAGATACGCCAGGCTAGACTCCGATACCGTTTAGCTACCAAAAACAGGAAAAAAGCACTAAAAGTGGAAGCTTGGCAGAATTTGGTGATAACGTCCGAAAAACGGGACCTCTCAGCGTTTTGGAAATTTATTAACACCCCGCTTCCTTGGGTAAAAATCCCTGAGAGGAGATTGGACCTTGCGATTGATGGTGAGACCTGGGCTGCTCATTTTCAACAGTTTTATAGCAAACCAACATCTTCAAAAAACCTCTTACCAGAGCGAATCCCTCCACCAAGCATAAGACCTCTCGACGATAGTCATTCTAACATCGTTTTCTCCTATGAGGAGGTCGAGTTGGCCATTAGGGAGAGTCCTACTGGAAAGGCACCGGGCCCGGATGCCATCCCAGCGGATGTTTACAAAGCAGAGATAGCCTTCTGGGCCCCTTTATTGACTTCCGCTCTAAATTCTGTAAATATCTCCGGCAATATTCCAACTTGGGCCGAGGCTATAGTAATACCCATCTACAAAAAGGGAGATAGGCAATCTCCATCATGCTAAAGGCCTATCTCCCTGCTTGACACTTTAATGAAGATCGCCGGCCGCATTATTCTGAAACGATTAACTCAGTGGATCGAAGAAGAGGACATTCTCTCAAACCTCCAATATGGTTTCCGATCCGGGAGAGATACAGTAGAACAAACCCTGAACCTGTATCTTATTATGACCAAATATGTGGACATGAAGAAGGGCAGCCTGTATGTCACGTACATAGACTTAACCGCAGCATTTGACTGTGTCCGCCATGATCAGCTTTGGGACATTCTTGAACATCTGGGGATAGATCCATCAATCCTCCTTTTCATCAAGTCTCTGTACAAAGATGCTGGAGCCAGAGTCAGATTTGGCCCAAAGGGTGAATGCTCCCCTAGATTTACCATCAACAAAGGAGTCAGGCAGGGGTGTATCTTAGCCCCTCTGCTTTTTTCGCTCTATATAAATGCTATAGGCGAGCACCTGAACAACATTGAATGCGATTATCCAAAGGTAGGAGGTAAATCCATCCCGATCCTGCTATATGCAGATGATGCGGCTATCCTCTCCCAAACAAGAGTGGGGCTTCAAAAAGCTGTTACGGCATTCTCCGTCTTCATGAACGAAAGGGGCCTCAAAGTGAACATAGGGAAAACATACTCAATGGTATGTAGTAAAAAGAACAAAAGAACCGCCTGCCCTATATTTATTGAGGACAAAAGACTGGAGACTGTGGAGAACTTTACCTATCTAGGTATATGTCTGCATCGGAAAATGTCCTGGCAGTCGGCAGTTGAAAAGAGGAAACTTGCCTTTGTCAGAGCAACTGGTGGCCTTCGGGACTTTGCTGGAAAAATAGGGGGGAGGCCGGTTAAACAGCTTATCACAATATACAAAACTAAATGCACCTCAACAGCGATCTATGGGGCCGGACTGTGGGGTATCGATAATAATATCTCTTTGATACAAAAAGTGGAAAACAGCTTCCTAAGGTACCTACTGGCTACATCTAAAGCAACCTCGGTATATATGATGCATATTGAATTAGATCTACCGTTCATATCAGATCTGATCAAAGTGGAGCCTCCACTTCTCTGGCATAAACTTTGGACCACCCCCGAGACTGGTTTAAACAGGGAAGTATTATCAGATATTTTAAATAAGGAGGGGTTAAAACCTCTGAAAAATTCAAAATGGATGACCTATGTCAAAAACTTCTTAGACGACATCGGTCGTCCGGAGCTGTTCACAGATCCATCGCTACTGGAACACATCTCGAGGAAAAATCTGAGAAAGCTCCTAATGGATCACCTGGAACTTAAAAGATGGAATAAACAAAAACCAAATAAAACAATCCAGGCATATCAAAGGGTGACACCCCATAAAGGTCTTCAACTATACCTTTCAACAGATTTCTCCTGTTATACTAGAATGATGCTCACCAAACTTAGATTGGGCTCCTTCTTCCGATTAGTTACATTTCCCAATTGTAATGACTGGTCCCGGAACTTGTCTCCTTGCCCATGTAATGAAATTTCAGCACAATCTAATATACATATTATTTTATTCTGTAGATACTATGAGTCTCCTAGGAAATCTCTATTGAGACCCTTACTTAAGAGATGGGGTGTAAGGGGCTGTAAAGACGCTTTTGAACGCTTACTAGAGCTAGAAGACAGAGATGTGATATGCATCATGGACCATTTTTTAAAACTGCTGCTTAAACTCAGAAAATTGCTTTAATGATTTAGGCGACACCGAAGTTTTATCTGTTTTTCTTTCTTTGTTTGTGATTGTGTGAAAAATTTCTTTTATTATTTAAAAAAAAAAAAAAATCACTGACATTTCTTGGTTTTTATCATTATTGTAATGTATGCTTATATGATACTTCTTTTGGAATATCGAATAAAGCTTATTTTGAATCTTGAATCAGTACATACTTGGCTTACAGCCCGTCCATAGGCTTCCCATTTGCTGGCTCCTATGTCACTCTCATATTCTTTCTCCCCATTTGTCACATGGCATGTCTTTGTCATGCTTCTTCCTGTGATTAGCCGTCCCCCGAGAGCAGGGACTAAGTACAATATAAATACACTGGTCACCATTTTAACATTTGTTCAGGAACTCCTTTCTTCTTTCTTGAAAAGCAATTCACAGGATTGGTCCTGTTTTCACTCACTCACTCCATTTTTGTAAACAGGCCTGTACATCTTGTCGTCTAATCACATTTGCTGTGCATTCAAAGACTGAGGTCAAATGTCAGATGCTGTTTTCAAGCGCTTATTTTGTTTCTCTGAAGTTAGAGGAATTGCCCAGTTTTGCTTGCGCATCCCTAAGCCCCTAGCCGCCTCCCCCTTCTGCGTGAGCCCCGCAATGTCGTCTGTTTGTCCTTTGTCTCTGTCTATTTTGCCATGCCTTCCGAACTCAGCTCTCACTGCTCTGCTTTGAGCTAGATCATCTATGGCTTTCACTTCCAAGAAACAGCATGGTGTCAGGTCAAACACTCTCTGCCCCCAGGAAGCCAAACACATTTCCTCATTTCACTACTTGTGCCTGGTCGCTTGTTTAGCTTTACCACTGACTGAAGCTCTCCCGGCTCAGGCAATGCTTTCCTGTAACTGTAGTCAGGGGCGTAGGAGACACTAAAATTCTGGGAGGGGACAGGGAGAACCTTGTGGACTTCCCAGTGACCCTATACAAATCACCGCCAGTTAAACAAATACAATCGCATACTTTTGAAGTGAAATATTGATAAAAGCAGGCATGTTGTCACAGTTTGCATGTAAGCTTGTTTTTTATTTCATATAGTCATCAGACCAAATGTCAAAAAAACATGTATATGAATCTTGCATCTTCATGCACCAAGCAAACAAAGGTAACGGACTTAGGGTGGAGGCGTCGTGTTTGCAAGTGCATTATGGTTTGAAATATACCTGTTGCTGCATTCCTGGTCTCCAGCAATTTCCAGGCAACAATAAAAATGTGAAGATGACTTTGGTGATTAATTTCCTTTATTTAGAGAGATCGGAGGTTTGTCTAGTGGAAGTTTTGACTCTTGGTAAGGTAGCCACAGTGGGATAATATGCCTACTGCAAAGAACATGTACCACGCATATCACAAAATGCATATCATGTAAATAGTTCAGTAATTTACTGCTTTTGTCTGAGAGATTCTTTTGGTATTTGTAGTTTATAAGTTAAAATCCTAACATAGAACAGTGAGCTATTGACCATCATCAAAAAACTGCACGAAAACTTCAGGATATAGATTATAACGTTGTGATTTTTCCCGTCTTTCCTTATCCTAATGTTAGAAAATGGGTTCATTAGGATAGAAAGCAATTCTGATTATTAAAGAGAACCCCACAACCATGGTGTTATGTTTTAAATTCTGAGTTTGTGCTTTAGTGTTGCAAAACCATCCTCTGCCCTGGGCACTCCCAACGTTTTGCTAACTGGTACTGGTGGTACCTGACTGACCCTGGCCTCCGCCTGAACAGGCACAGGGCCAGTGATATTCTGAAAGAGACACCTAAAGATACTGTGAAAACACCTACACACACTAGGGTGCACTATGGGTTAGGGTACCCCTATGATTGGCATGGCCTCTCCTATAAGGCCCTAGTACATAATAGGGCAGGGGGATTAGAACTACCTTTAAGTCCCTAGAATATAATAGGGCATGGCAGTTTTGAGGCCAGCAGCCCTTTCTGCGTTTGCATGTGTGCACTGCTGAAGCCTGAGGTCAGTTTCCCTTCACGGTGAGGTGAAGGGAAACTTTTTCTTTTTAATATTCTTTCTCCTTCTTTTCAAGCTATCATCAGAATTTATTAAGGGCATGAGATTTTATGGCAACAGCGTGTTCCTTGCTATTCTAGGAAGTTTGTAAATATCAAATATTATAACATGTTTAGTCATACACTAAATACGATGTATATCGTTCAGTTTCAGGCCCCTGAGGAAGAGGGCTCGAAATGCATTGGGCATCATTTGGGAATCATTTTTGAAGCAATAAATTTTTTGTAAAGGATTGTATCATCATGTTGAAAATGTTCATTGTATGAATAAATGTGTTAAATGATTGGTTATGAAACCAAGAAAGCAAATCTGCAGTAGTATGATTTAGTGCCTGTTTAAATGAGTTGGTAAAAATAACCATTGAAAAAATTTAGACAAATATTGTGTTGTACAAATTGTGATTTAAGATTTGTGATGTTCTAATTTAGAACCACACCAGCTACAGTGCACAGAGGTCGAGGGGGATCCCCACTCGATATAGGTGTGAATATAGGCAGGCACGGTTGTGGACAAACGTGCTACCTCTGTAGCACGCTTTGGAAAAAACTTTTAGAACTAGTAAAAGGGTTAAAAACAGGAGTGCTTTTCCACCCAGAGCAAATCATGCAGTTTGCAGGGGCCATTTACGTGGACAAGGTCTTGCCCATGGGGTGTGCCATTTCCTGCGCGCTTTTTGAGGTGTTCAGCACATTTTTGCAGTGGGCTTTTACTCCGAGTATCAGGCATCAGGACGTGACACATTATCTGGAGGATTTCCTGTTCATAGGTGAAGCTCAATCAGGGAAGTGTGGCAGGGCCCTGTCACAGTTTTAGGAGATGGCACTGCATTTTGGAGTGCCCTTGACGCCGTGAGAAACAGCTGGGCCGAGCTCCTGCTTGACTTTTTCTAGGGATTGAGCTGGATTCTATTCAGTGGATGGCGCACCTCCCGCGTGCGAAGTTGTAGGAAATCCGGGCATGCCTCTTGTGGCAGTCGGAGAAAAGAGGATTGCATTGCGGGGGTACACAGACATAATATCGACTCCAAAATATCGTTTGGACATAATATCGACTCCAAAATATCGTTTGGAGAAAATATCGACTGGACAGAATATCGACAGCCAAAATATCGTTTTTAAGGTAAGTGAAGTAATATCGTTTTTAAGGTAAGTGAAGTAATATCGTTTTTATTTTTAGGGTTCAGGGTCAGTTTTGGGTTTTTGGGTAAAGGGGTATTTTTAGGGTTCAGGGTCAGTTTTGGGTTTTTGGGTAAAGGGGTATTTTTAGGGTTCAGGGTCAGTTTTGGGTTTTTGGGTAAAGGGGTATTTTTAGGGTTCAGGGTCAGTTTTCAGTTTTTGGGTAAAGGGGTATTTTTAGTGTTCAGGGTCAGTTTTCAGTTTTTGGGTATTATTTTATTATATTTTATTACTATATATATATGTTTAATAAATATGAAATAAAAAAATATTTATTTAACTTTCATTAATTATTTAATTATTATAAGTTAATTTAAGTAATTTAAAGTATATTTTAGTAATTAATTATTAATATTAATTTAATTTAACACTGTTTTTAGTAAATACGATATTTTTTACAACTATATTTTTGTAAACGATATTTTGTACTCGATATTTTTGTACTTACCTGTTTGTACATACAAACTCGATATTTTTGCTGTAGATATTTTTTCCTCGATATTTTGGGTAGTCGATATTTTGGTAGTCGATATTCTTTCAGTGATCCCATTGCGGGCTGTGCAGCAACTGCTGGGCTTCTTGAACTTTGCATGCCGGGTTGTGAGGGCGGGATGAACGTTCTGCCGGCAGCTAGGCATGGCCATGTCGGGGGCAATCTTACCGCATCACAGGGTCCGGATCTCCATGGGAGTGTGGAGGAGCGGACGATTTGGCAAATTCAGATCTACTCAGATGCAGCAGGGGCAGCAGGTTTTGGCATTTTTTGGGTCGGCAGGTGGTGTGCGGAGGAGTGGCTGGCACAGTGGATGAAGCAAGGGAGGAGCATTGCGGTTTTGGAATTCTTTCCCCTGTTGGTGGCGTTGGAGGTGTCAGGGGTAGAGTTCCAGAACAGATCAGTGTTCTTGCATGTGGACAATATGACGGTGGTCGAGTTGGTCAACCAACAGAGGGCGAGAGACCTTACAGTTCTGCGCTTGTTGAGGAATTTCATGCTGAGGTGATTGAGGGTGAATGTGATCTTTCAAGCCAAGCATGTCCCTGGGGTGAATAATGACATTGCGTATGCTTTGTCTCGTTTGCAGTGGCAGCGGTTCCGGGGGTTGGCGCATGGAGCGGATCAGTGCAAGACCAGACTGCCAGCCGGCGTCTAGGCCTTGGGAGAGTGAGGGTGTTAGGACTGGTGGAGAATTCTGTGGCCGACTCAACGAGGAGAACATACAGGCTGGCATGGGAGGCGTTTAGCGCATTTATGGGATGGCGGCAGCATACAGCAGGCGGATTTCATTCAGCAATTGAGCAAGGGGTGTTGCAGTTTGTTCTACACTGTATTGATAAGGGGTTGTCGGCGGTGACCATTGCAGGGAAATTGGCAGGGCTGTCCTTCTATAGTGGTTTGTTTTTTGGTTTCGACCCCACAAAAGATGTGATCATCGATAGGATGCTTAGGGGTTGGGGTAGGGAATGCAAAGGGGGGGAAGTGTTGAGGTAAGCAGTGACCTTTGAGTTGTTGGTCCGTTTAGTTGAAGTGTTGCCTTTGTGTTGTTACGATAGTTCCGAGGTTCGCCTTTTCAGGCTGTGTTTGGAGTGGATGGTTTTTGGGGCCTTTAGGATTTCGGAGTTGTTGGGGACAAGAGCTAGGAGTGGGCTAGGGCAAGGGCTAGGAGTGGTAGGATGTTTGAGGAGGTACGGTTATGGAGAAGTGTGGCTCACCGGTTAGAGCGGCAGACCCTGATTCAGAGGTTCCAGGGTTCAATTCCTGTCACGGGAGGGTCTTGGGCTCAATGCCCTCGGACCCGATAATTCTCTCGCCTCGGTGCCTACTCTAATCATGGGTGCCACTCTGCAACTCTGGGCAATAGCTTGCTTAATCTTCACACCGGCCCTAACGATAGGATGCCTGGCTTCACCTTGGGGTGCACAGGAGGGGGCACCTCACAGGAACAGGCCAGGATGGGTTCCTCAGCGGTACAGCACGGGGACACACTGGCTAGTGTAACCAGGTGCTTTATAAACTCGGATTCTTATTATTATTTTGGAGACGGGACGGCTGGGGATTAGGTTGGGACACTCAAAAACACATCAGTTGGGGGGGGTGAATGGTTCTGGTTGTAAGAAAGTGGATTGGGGGGGAGTGTGCCCCGAGGCTGAGTGGAGGGTGGAGGGTGTTTGTGCAGCAAGCGGAGGTTGCAAGGGGTGAGATTTTCTGTCATGCCACTGGGGCCAGGGTTACGCTACTCAGTTGTTGGCGGTTTTGCGAATGGCAGTGGGCAGGTTGGGTTTGAATCCGGCAGGTTTTGGGACACATTCCATTCGAATTGGTGCAGCGACAGCAGCAGCAAGATTGGGTTGGTCGTGGGATAGGATACGGCAGATTGGTAGGTGGATGTCATCGTGTTGTGAACGTTACGTTAGGAAGTAAGGTCTTGGGGATCGGAGGCTGGGTTTTGTTGGGGTTGATGTTCGCTGCATGCTAGGGTGTATATTAATCTATTCTTCTTTTGTAGGTTGCGTGGGCGGCCCGGGGGCCAAGACAGTAACATGGATCGTGGGGAATTAATTTGTGCACTGGGCCTCAAAATATGCAGAGCCGCAGGTGTACGGCCGTAACCTGGGACTCAGAGGACAACAACATGAGGTGCATTGGTAGAGAAAAGGGGGAAGCGATGGGGGACACTTTTACCCTGGCTCGCGAAGAAAAAAGTATGCCCGGATGTGTTGATTATTCATTTGGGGGAAAATGACTTGGTGCAGCTGTCGGGTTTGGCGCTCTTGCAGCTGATGCAGAGGGATCTGGAAGTGATGAAACAAACATTATCTGGGACTTGCATTGCATGGACTGAATTTGTTCCCAGGAGAATTTGGAAAGGGGCAAACAAGCATGGGGCAGTCGAGAAAGCCCGGAGTAAATTGAACAGGGCTATGAGGGCTTTTTGTGAAGGCAGAGACATTAAGGTGATAGCCCATCCTGGAATACGACTTGAGGAAGGACTGCTTTTTAAGGATGACGGAGTGCATCTTTCGACAAGCTGGGGAACGAGACGATATGGTGTCACAGGAATGCGTGAAGGGTCGGTGGCGAAAGATGCACATTGGAGCCCTGGGAGGGGGGGCAGGTAACCACCTAAAGAGGGTTCCCTGGTTGGCGGTAGTTGGCAGGGGTGGGGGAGTCACTAACAGGTGCACCCACGTCTTGTGGGGGGAGGAGTGAATGATGGGGGGCGACTGGTGGCATGAGAGTACTGCCAGGATGCGAAGAGAGATTGGAGGAAAGGGATGAAGAACAGAATGTGGCGTGGAGTGGAATGGAAGGAGAGCCTGGTGTGTATGAAGCCGGAGTTGATGTTGGGGGGGAAATTTGTTGTTGTAGATTGTTCCATTTTGGTGTTACGTTTTGTGCAGCCTGGTCCTAATAAAATAGCCTTTTATGCTTAACAACAGTGTGGCCTGATTTTTGCACGATGGAGGGCCCCAGGGGAAGTGAAGACGCAGTCTAGCCTGATTATTGTGGGAGGACATATGATTGAAGCCTCTTACTGATATATGGAAGGAGAGCAGTAGAAAACGAGATATTGTTAAACATTCTTGAAGCCATAACTGCCACCAGGAAGCGTTGGGGTTTATTTAATGATCGTCCCTGTGGTCATGGAAACATCCTTACTGCGAGTTGAACAACGCAAACTGAAAGGCAGAGTAACAGAAGAGGAAGCAGAAAGAGCGGCAGCCGTTTATTTGCCAAGCTGTGTTATGTTTCTGTCAAACAACCCTGCATTTATTATTCGAAAACAAACCGCCCTCACCCTGCACGCCAGCAAAACTAGAAAAGTCGTCAGGGCACGTGCTGGACCTGAGGGCCCCCATTATCAGACAGAAGGAAGTGACTGACATAAGTGCTAATTTGTTTGTCAGTACGTGAAACCAGTTCGTGTGTTTTGACAGGAAGCTTTCTTCTTACACTAACAGAGGTAGCGGGGGGCGCAAGTCATTTTCACCAACCACCTCTCAGAGGTACGAGCTCTGGTCTACTTTCACTCTGAAATTTCCTGTTCCTTTTAACCCACCTAAATTAGATAACGTGTCAGGCACTTCCTGCCAACTGATATACGACATTCTCTTTCTTGTGAGCACTTTGGAAGCAACTCTCTTTCAGAGTTACGTATCACGATGTAAACAACACAGCTCAGAAGTCTCAGAAGAGCCAGGCACATTCACGTCTCACTCACAGGCTTTAACAAATGGCTCTCACCTGTAATGCTCAAGCGCATTCATTTTTTTACGTGCTAATATATTTTGTTTATGATGTATTACATTTTCCCTGATTTAGACCCGTGGGTATGTTCTATGAAGGTTCTCATTACCTATCGGCTGTATGACACAGTACTGCAGTGAGGATATTGACTACATCATGACATAATATCGACTGAAAAAATATCGTCACGGTAACTGTTGATGCATTAATTCAGCATAGATATCTGCAGGTCCATATTTTCAATGCAAAATTGTAACTGATATTCACAAAGTTATAGCTTCTGCTCAATAATATGTCCAGCTGCAATTTGCACCCACCCCCCTGTAATTTGCCCCGCTGTAATTTGTCCCACTAATTTACAGAGATGTGTTCAGGAGAAGTCTAAGAGGCATATTATCAAGGACAGGCGATACATTATCGCCGCTTTTATCTAACATGGGCTTCGATTGGAATTCATAGAGTATATTATCAAGGCCATTATCGCTGCTTTATCAGCAGTTTCCTGCCGATAAAAGCGGCGATAATGTATCGCCTGTCCTTGATAATAAGCCCCTAAAAGTCCTAACTCCTGCACACCTCCAGGACTCGTCAACAACGCACAATCCATGCTTTTGCACCTAGAACTTTAGCAAATTAAACAACACGGCCAATGCTACAGATGCACAATTCTGTCAACATCAAGTTGATATTATGTGTATTTTATTAACTTCACACTATCAAATCCTGGCAGATCATTTCATTTTCAGATACATAAGTATGATGGGGGTGGGGGTAAACCCCCATCAGACCGAGAGCAGGAATGATGTTTGATAATGTGAAGATCAATCAATCAGGATTCATAAAGCGTAGCAAATCACCCGTGAGGGTCTCAATGCCTCGAGTTATTAGCTGCTTCATGGTGAGAAAGGAGAAAGCACTGAGAGAAACGGGGAGAAAAGAAGGAGAAATCAGTAAAAAACGAGGCAAAAACAGGGAAAGCACGTAGAAAAACAAGGGGAGTAGAAGGAGAAAGCAGTAAATAAGCAAGACCAAAGCACGAGAAAGCTCTCAGAACAATGGGGGGAAGGAGGGAGAAAGCAGTAAAAAAGAGACAAAAGCAGGAGAACGCACTCAAAGACAGGGAAAAGGAATGAGAAAGCAAAATGAGGCAACAGCTGGAGAGAGCACGCAGAAAAATAGTGGGCAAAGAAGGAGTGACCAGTATAATCAAGAAAAAAGCAGGAGAAACCACTCAAAGACGGGGAAAAGGAATAAGAAAGCGTTCAAAACAAGGCAAAAACATTAGAAAGCACACAGAAAAATAGGGGGAAAGGAAGGAGTAAGCACTAGAATCAAGAAAAAAGCAGGAGAAAGCACTCAGAAAAAACAGGGGGAGGAAGGAGAAAGCAGTAAAAAATGAGGCAAAAGCAGACAAAAGCCCTCACAAAAGAGGAGGAAAGGAAGGAGACAGGAGTAAAAAAGAGACATAAGCAGGAGAAAGCACTTAGAAAGAATTGGGGGAAAGGAAGGAGAAAGCAGTAAAAAATAACCAAGGGAAATGCAGGAGAAAGCACTCAGAAAAACTGAGAGGAATCAGAGCAGTGCAGCAGCACGGGAGAGCTGGGCCTGAGACGTGCTCAATGCGATCATGGTGCAGCCTCCATTAAGTAGGTCCGGGGAGGAGGGTGGGGCGCAGAGAAGTGGTGGTCGGGGCTAGAAAAGTGGCGGGAAAATGGGCGGGAGAGGCAAATGAGGAAAGACGACGGAAAAGCAGGCGAATGCACTCAAAAAATGGATGGAAGGAAGGAAAAACCTGTAAAAAACGAGACAAAAACTGGAGAATGCACCCAGAAAAAACGGGGGAAAGGAAGGAGATAGCAGGAAAAATTGAGGCCAAAGCAGGAGAAAGCACTCACAAATGGGGGTAAAGAAAGGGAAATTAGGCAAAAGCAGGAAAAGGCACTAAGGAAACAGGGAGAAAACAGAGCGGTGCTGCAGCACAGAAGAGCTGGGTCTGAGACCTGCTCCATGGGGTCACACTGGGGCCACCATTAAGTAGGTCCTGTGAGGGGCACTGGGAGGCAGCGGCGGGGCTCGGCGGGTGGCAGGTAAACAGGTGGGACAGCAAATAAGGACAAAACAAGGTAAAAACAGGCGAAGCACTCAGAAAAATGGGGGAAAAGGGAGGTGAAAGCAGTAAAAGCAACGAGTCGAGCAGGAGAAAGCACTCAGAAAAAAGGAAGGGAAGGGAAGGAGAAAGCAGTAAATAATGATGCAAAAGCAGGAGAAAGCCCTCAGAAAAACAGGGAGGAAGCATAGCGATGCAGTAGCATAGGAGAGCTGTGCCTGGGACCTGCTCAATGGAATCACACTGCGGCCTCCAGCAAGTAGTTCCTGTGAGTAGGGATGGGCGTTGGGAGGCAGTGGGCGGGGCTAGACAGGAGGTGGGAAAACAGGCAGGAGCTGCAAATGAGAAATGAACAAGGAGAAGCAGTGAAAATAGAGGGAAAATCAGTGGGAAATGAGGCAAAGCAGGAGACAGCACTCAGAGGGAACGGAAGGAGAAATAAGTAAAAAAGTAGGCAAAAGCAGGAGAAGAAATTCAGAAAAAATGGGAGAAAGGAAGGAGAAAGAAGTAAAAAACGAGGCATAAGCAGGAGAACGTACTCAAAAAAACAGGGAGGAAGCAGAGCAGTGCAGCACCACAGGAGAGCTGGAACTGGGATGGAGCCAAGCAGTGCATGCATTTTGATTTCCAATAGTGCAGTCATGCTTATGTTTGCCATATTTTTGTTTGAGTCCTATCTCACAGGCCACCTACTCAGAAATCAGAATCTATTTATTTTGGGTCTCAGTTGGACACTTGCAGGCGTCCTACCAGTTTGATCTGCCACTTGCCTCTGTACCCCACCCCCACCCCCTTTTCCCTCATTCAAAATTCCCCATCTTCCTTCAAAACAACTATTGGTGCAGAGCATGTGTTGTAGCGGAGCAAGTTGCCAAGTTGGGCTAGATGTGTTTTATATCTTTCTCAATGTATATTTTTCTTTGACACACTAAATATCTCAAAGTGGATGTTTGAGTAAAACAAACATATCAATATACTGGAGCCTAGGAAATTTCCTCACTTACAAGTGTGGGTCACAGTCAGATGGCAAATCCGGCCAGGGAATCCAATGATGGTCTCCCTGCCCTGAATAGGGTGGGAGACAGTGACCGGGAGCCCCATTAGTGGACAGGGTGTCTGGTCAAGGGTTTCCAATGCTGGCATCAGCTGATGCTTCACCATGATAATTCCTTCACTTTCAATAGTTCTACATGGGTTAGAGTAACCAGAGATCTGCAGACAGGGAATCTACCCTTTCTGTGGCAGAAATTCTGCATTCACCAACCTCTAAATGAGGCCTTTAACCTCCTGTTGAAAAGGATACTCTGTATATAAGGAGGAGACTGTAAATTCTGTGACATCTACTCTCATTACTTGTCAATATAGATTGGAATAAGGAATGCCACAGTATGCATTAAATTGGAGTTAGAGGTAAACCTTACTCTGGTGCATTGATGTTTCCAGTGGGTGATACTTTTGATGGTGGCCGGTACTGCTCCCAGTAAGAAATGTGAGTATTATTTGGGGTGGGTGAGAACCCACCTCAAATAATAATAGCAATCCTTGTTTGGGTGATCCACTAAAGTCAATAAATACACTTGGGCTTAAACATCTAGTAGGTTGGCACAAAACAGTCAGACTTAAATCATAGGAAATATGTAAAGTATGTATGTAGCACTCAAACAGTAACAAAGTGAAAACACTGCACGAAAAAACAATTTGATTGAGTACATTAATAAATATAATGACACAAAAATCCATTAAGTAGAACCAGAGAGATTACATTTTTTATAGGTCTTTTTATTCAAATGTTGCTCAGTGTACAACAATACATGTCAAATATGAATGACAAAACACAGGTCAATTCTGGGTGTCACAGACTACATCCAAATGTGGCGATGAGTGGCATGTATAATAGCATACATTGCAGCAAGCAAAAGATGTTTCACAAACTATCCATTCCCCAGCCCCCCCCACATCAAGCCCCCCTGCATTGAATCCATTTGCCCCATACTTTCTCATATTTGCGCAGGCAACCCTGGCTCTGGTAGACCTCTTGCACGGTTAGTTGACACCAATCGAAATCCTTCTGCCTGTCCCCGATATCAGGGAGTCTATTCGCTCACCATGCTTGAGCAATGTTTCTTTAGGCACCCTCGCTTCCAGTGTCAGCCACAATCTGATGTACCTGGGCCATTTCTCTTCCCAAGAAATACCCCGAATCAGCCATCTAGCATCTACCCGTAACCGCAGTCGTAATCGACGTGACCCCTCCGCCGGTAGCCTTGGTTCACAGGACATTCCCAAAGTGTGTGAAAGAAGGTGCCCTCTGCTCTGCAATCACAAATGCACTGGCCCGTATTGCTGCGCCCCATATGGTGTATCCTGGATTGGGAATAGTAAAATCTGTGTAATATGCACATTTGCATAAGATGGAAGCAAGCCCTGATGGCAATTTCCATAGGGCTTTGGATGACCTCTTTTCAGTCGTCGTCTTCTATCAGCCCTAAATCACCCTTCCAAGCTGCCCGCAGCGAGTGTAGGAGATCTGGTAAATTGTTCATTATCTTCTGGTAGACCATGGAGAGCACTTTGGCCGGCATTGGGTCTAACAACAGTTGGTCCTCCATGGGCGATTATTCCGGGAGCTGTTCCCCCTCGAATAGGTGGTACTTCAAAGCATGCCGCAAGTGTAGATGTAGGAATCTCTCCCTCTGTGCCATATCATATTCCGCCTGCAGGTCCTCGGAGGTCAGAAGCTTTCCCTCCAGACGTCCCCTAGTTTATCTATCCCTATCAGACCCCACTTTATAAGACTTCTCAGCTTCTTTACTTCACCAAGGAAATCACTGTCTCACAGTGGGGGGCATGGCTGTTAGTGTTCCATCCCACCCCAAGTACTTATTGGCTATGGGGTTGATTCACAGAACTAACTTAAGACAAAACCCTAAACTTACTACTTGTGGTATTCACAGAAGGCCTTTAGTAGTAGTAAAGTTAGGATTTTGTCTTAAATTTGACTTAAGACAGACTTAAGACAGACTTAAGACAAAATCCTAACTTAAGTCTGTCTTCATTCTGTCTTACATTTGTCTTAAGTCTGTCTTAAGTCTGTCTTAAGTCAAGCTTAAGACAAAATCCTACTAATACATAGGGGCACATGCATCAATGGAAATTGCATTCGCAAATGGTGCGAATCGCAAAATTCGGCCGTTTGCGAATGCAATTCCAATTTTTGGGATGCATTAACATTTTTGTAATTTTCGCAATTGAAGAAATCACAAAATTGCGATTTCTTAAATTGCGATTGCATTTAAGGAATTTCAAATTGAGATTCCATAAATGCAATGCACCAAACTTTAAAAGTTTGCGAATTCGCAAATAAGGGGAGCAAATTACCATGAAGTTGACCTTCATGGTAATTTACGAAAACTTTGAAAAATGCACTAAAGTGCATTTTTCAAAGTTCCATTTCACACACACACATGCCCTTAGGGCATGTGTGTGTGCAAAATGTACTTCTAGGAAGATTTCAGGGGTGCAACAGGGTGTCCTTTGGACACCCCTGCACCCTTGAAATTGCATTCTTAATTTGAACATTTCTAATGGTGAATTGCAAATTAAGAATGTCTTTCCATTCATTCCTATGGGCCTCTAGGCCCATAGGAATGGATGGGGAGGTATTCCTTAATTGCGATTCTCAATTAGAGAATCGCAATTAAGGAATTTTAAGAAATCACAATTTTGTTAGCGATTTCTTGATGCATTGCAGTTTGCAATTCCTTAATTGCGATTCCTTATTTTTCGCAATTAAGGAATCGCAAAATGCAATATTGATGCATGTGCCCCTAAATGCCTTCTGTGAATACCAAAAGTAGTACGTTTAGGATTTTGTCTTAAGATAGTTCTGTGAATCGAGCCCATTGTGCAAAGCCGCCACCACCACCCGAGCATGGCACAGAAGTGTACCTGTCTTTTTCAGAATAGCAGGGTATCCCCGGTCGCCCAACGTATCAAGTTCGACCCTATAAGTGGAGAAGCGTGGCTCAGTGGTTAGAGGCGGCAGACCCGGAAGCTGAGATCGACCGTGGACCAGGGTTCGATTCCCCGCCTCAGCGGGTCTCGGGCTCATAAATTCCACGGTCTCGACAATTCTCGCTCCGGTGCCTACTCGACTCACGGGGTCAGACTCTGCGACTCTGGGCAATAGCTTGCTTAATCTCCATTACGGCCCCTCGTGGCGGGATGCCTGGCTTTCACCCTGTGGACACCCTGCCGGGGTTTCTCACAGGGGAATACTAGGACGGGTTCCCTAAGCAAGCGCCAGGATGCCCTTTGGGTGACAGGTCTGCGCTATATAAGTACACCTACATTTACACACACATTTACATTCCTCCCTATTCCAAAATACCCACTTATTGATCAACATCAACTGGCCGGCCCAGTAATATGCACGGAGGTCCCGGATCACCAATCCTCCATGGAACACTCCCCGCTGTAGCTTTCCGAGAGATATGCGCAGGCTGCCTCCATTCAAGAGGAGTATTTGAAGCTCACTGTTAACCCTATGAAGACATTTTGTATCACCTTGTACAGGGTATTTTGGAGGACATATAGCGTACCTGGCAGGACAATCATTCTAAACAGGACGGCCCTGCCCAACAAAGAGATCGGCAGTGTCCTCCAATGGGCAACATCCGCCTGGAGGCGCACCAACTGAACGGTCAGGCTCTGTTGAGGGTCCTGGTGATGAAAATTCCAGGATAACAGAATCGCCACGTCACCACGGGTGTGAGGCAACCTAGAGGAAAAGTAGGGGTCCTTCCCATTAGCAGGAAGACGAGGGAATAATCGCAGTTGATTTGCTATCCCAAGTAACTCCCGAAAAGTTTAAGGATGTGTAGAAGTCTATACATACAGTAGGATGTCGTCCGCATAGAGAGAGATTCTTTCTTCCCATGCACTACTTTTGTTGATCCCCCAAAACAGAGGGTCATGACGGATCCAGGCCGCCGTCAAACCAATGAGTAAAATACAGCATTGACTGAAATGGAATCATTAAAGGTGGAGCAAAACCACAAACAGATTAGGAAAATATACGAACACAATCATTAAAATCACGAAAAGATGAGTACATTTTCGAATGTCTTTCCCGGGCAAGGCGAGCCACTACACATCATGGAATGGAAAAGTCTGGCTGGAGACAGCTCGGTCCCTTTGCTCAGCCAGATGATAATATTAATTTCTGTTCAGGAAGATAGGAGGACGGAAAGCCCACCAGACATTTCAATTACATATCCTGTCTCTCTGTTTGTTCATGTTCTCTTCCTTCGTCTATTTTGTCCACAATGTTTATTTGTTATTAATCTGCAGGTAGGGGTCCCATTTGTATAATCATTTCTCCACTCTTCTTCGTATTTCCAATTTATAGCATCACTTTTTTCTGCCTGTGTTGCCTATTTTCACGAACGTGCACGGGACTACAATTTGGTATTTGTTAGTTTTATTTGACCAATGTTTCCCCAAATATTAGATTACATGGACGGATTGTAACACTTGCTGCCATTTATTTATTTAAGGTTTTGTAAAGCGCCAGCTAGACCCATAGGTTTCACAGTGCTTTACAGCGTGCCGAGCAAGGCAATAATCATTGGTTCCAGGTTACATACAGTAATACAATAAAGGAGGTGAAAGTCAGCAGAGTAGAACAAAATAAATAATATATACAAGGAAATACAAGAAAAAGTAGGTACTGGAAGGGTGGAATTACTGAAATGAGGTCATAACAAATAACAATGAGGAACCAATAAAGTGCTGGCTGGGCTGGATCCTGAGGTATCAGAGCGCTGTACAGAATCAAGAGCAAGGATTTTAATCATAGGTTCAACATTAAATAAATAAGATGATGGAAGTGAAAAGTTACAGAGGAGCACACATTTACTGCATACATGTAAACAATTATAGGGCTATGAAAGATGAAGAATTAAGGAAATGGGCATTCAGGAATGATGGAGAGAAGGACATCACGAACAATAAATGTGTACACAAGGGTCATGGATTCAGATGCTCTTGGCTCCGCTCTAGGGGGTCAATTAGGATGGCAGAGGTCCCGTGCCTCGAATTAGGATGCACCCACCACAGTGGCGGGCGAATCCCGCATTTTTAACATTGCGGCGGGCGGTGCTGAAAGCACCGCCCGCCGCAATGCTAAAAATGCATGTTGTGCTTTTCAAAGCAAAACATGACATGCACCGTGCGGTGCCTGCCATGTTGTATTTTGAAACGTAGGGGGTACCATAGGTACCCCCCATGTGCACCCCCCCTTCACCCTGGGGGCCCGCAACGGGCCCCCAAAGCAAAGTCTGTATTCCTTTTCGTGGCGGCATTGCCGCCACGGAAAGGCATTGCCCACAGCACATCCTAATATGGCTGGCGGTGTCTGATAGATATCGCCACCATATTAGACGTTTTCCGCCGCAGTCGCAAGGCGACCGCGGCGGAAAAGCGGCGGACGGTCTTCACGTCCGCCGCGGTCCCCCCGCCATTGTAATATGGCAGGGGGGAAATAGGTGGTGGACGGGCACGGATGGCGGACGGATCGCCACCGCCTGCATGGCGGTGGCGATCTGTCCGCCGTCATAACGGGCCCCTTGGTTCGATCCTTGACTCTTTCCTTCTCTTGGATCCACCCTGTCGTCTCCACCCCATCATCCTCCAATTCCTGCATCTTATGGTCCTTCCTAATTTTCTGTAATTGAACTTAAGCAATAGCTGATAATTGGATTCACCACATTCCTGCAACATAGAACAGGAAAATGGCCATAACAATAATATGTTGAAAAGAGTTTTTGTTGCTTCCGCAGTAATAATCATAACAATTAAGAGAGTAACATGTCAAGACTCTAATACAGTTTAAGTACAATTATTGAAAGCAATTAAAGGGCCTTCAGTGTAGAGAAAAAAAAGCTTCCTTTGTCAAGATTTGCAGCTCGAGGCATAGGTATGCCAGCCAAGAGGGGCTTGGACATGTGTGTGATATCACTCACAGGATGGCCCCTTTATGTGACTGCAGAGGTAAGGACTGACAGTGTCCCAATAAAATCAACAGCATTGTGTTGACACATTGTGTAGCAATTCACAAACCTGGCAAGGTCGTGAAGAGCTCTGATTGGCAACAGTACTTGGGCATCTGGTAGGAGTGGATGCTTGAAGGGTGTTGGATGTAGGTTGTCCTCCATGGGAGATATTCTTTGAGGAGCTGGAGTGTTGGATACATACAGCAGATATGGTGCAGCGTCGATTATGCATCGCATGGCTGTGTGTGACTGTCTTATATTTTACTCCCTAACGTTGAAGGCTGTCGAAACTAAAGGATGGCTGTGTCTATGGATATAAGTATTGACAACCATTAGTAATCATCAGCACTATGTGATTAGAGCTGCTCATTTCCCCCAAAATCCTCACTTCTGCTCAGAAGTCACAGAGGAGTCCCTCTGCCCTGCTGCACATGCACTACTGACCTGGTTGAGCTTGTAGGGGATCCCCAGAAGAAGGATGCAGGGTGCAGACTGCTATTCCTAGTGTGACAGCCCCTACCAGCAGTCAGTTTCTTCACCAGGCCTTGTTGAAATCCAGACAGTTCAGTAACCGGATTCTAACATGGCAGAGGATATTTTCACTTTTAGGTTATTTGTCATACCTTGTCATATTTTATAAATAGATACGATTGAGTTGAAAACAGAGTGAAGAGCCCACTGTCTACTTCTCAAAACAGAAAATCTTACCTGTGCCGGTATTACTTATTACTCTTTTAGGGCAAATGTTTTAAAATGCAGCTGCTATGATTATTCTGATTTTTGCTTTATTTTGTGACTGAGTAAACATTTAATGGTTTGTGTTTGGGAGTAGATGTTGTAGGAAATGGCTGTGTTGGTTGACAAACAGTAACACATTGAAAACGCACAATAAAAGGACTTCACAACAGGTTTAAGCAAGTATTTGCAAGTATTTGCAATGCAATAGGTCTCGAATGTTTAAAACTTTGACCTATTGGTATTGTAAATGACAATGCCTTTTATTATTATAGGTTTTTGAAACACATAAATGAAACCCATAGCTCAAACTCTCTGAAATGCGAGACAGAATGCATTGCGGAAGCGTTTTTATTTTCTCTCAAGGGCTCCTAGACTTTATCACCCAAGCTGCCAAATTCCATCTGCATGATTAAATCAGCAGTAGCAGCCCCACCCTGGACCGTTTGGACATTCTCACTGCTTGCTGCCGAAAAATGGAAAGAGGCTGGAGTGCACAGTAAAGGTAGAGAAATGAAAGGTGTAGGAGGTTGGGAAATTAGGCACAGGATGATAGAAAGAAAGAAACAGGAAAGAAAGGGGTGAAAGGAGTATAAGAGAGAGGCTCTGTAGCAATGATTCCTAATGTATCTGTTTAAAAAAAACAATAAAATAATTTGAAATAAAAAAAAAAAGAAATGTGTAGGCGGTTGAGTGATTTGTCGACAATGAAATGACCTCCAGTGCGGAAGCCCGGCTTGGAATCAAGGCCCCAAAGCCCTTAGAAGCATCTGCTGCAATCCGAAAGAAAGCTGCTAATGAAAGTGTTAGGCTTTGTTATTTGAGACGTAACACCTAACACTACAACAATATGCAAGAGAGGAGTGGGGTTTGGTTGACTGAAGTGTAGCGCCATATATTCAAGAAAGGGCGATATATTATCGCCACTTTTATCGGCAGGAAACTGCCGCTAAAGCGGCGATAATGGGCTTGATAATATGCCCTTGTGAATTCCCATAGCAGCCCAGGTTAACACCAGAACCTGGGCTGCTATGGGAATTCACAAGGACATATTATCAAGCCCATTATCGCCGCTTTAGCGGCAGTTTCCTGCCGATAAAAGAGATAGACATTGATATACGGAAAAAGTGTGTCCACAGGTCTCCGTTTCTTTGTATCTCCTCAATCAGTCTCTTGGGCTTCTTGCCATCTCTTTTTGGTCTTTGTTCTATTAAATCCTCTTGTGTTACTTTCCCTTGGGCGTCTTTCTTCAGCCCACGTTTCGGCCGCTCCTCTTTTTTTGTCTTTAATACTCTAGAGTACGACTCATTGCTGGTGATGTGGTATTGTCCTGCTGACGCCGTTTTCATTTGCCCTTCCACTTCCATTACCGTCAGTGGGTCTTTTGCGAAAGTGCTGTCTGACTTCCGTGGTTGTCTTTGTCGAGCTAGCGCGGTGTCTCCTTTTTTCGCTTTTGTATCCGTTGCATGTCTCTGACTGAAGTGTAGCGCCATATATTCAAGAAAGGGCGATATATTATCGCCGCTTTTATTGGCAGGAAACTGCCGCTAAAGCGGCGATAATGGGCTTGATAATATGCCCTTGTGAATTCCCATACCAGCCCAGGTTAACACCAGAACCTGGGCTGCTATGGGATTTCACAAGGACATATTATCAAGCCCATTATCGCCGCTTTAGCGGCAGTTTCCTGCTGATAAAAGAGTTTATAATGTATCGCCCTTTCTTGATAATATGGCCCATAGTCTCATCCTTCAATGGAAGAAGGATGCGCCTGTCTCCTCATCAATATGAGCAGCTGTTCTTGCCTTGGTGGAGAATAATATTCACACTTTGTTGACTGTGAATTAATGTCTATGGATGCAAAAAGTTCACACAACAGGGAGTGCGGAAGCGTATAAATATAACCAGTTTCCAGCATGGGTGGCCCTTTCACCTCATACTTCACTCCCTCCACACTGTAACCACCCGCCTCCAGGAGACACAACCCCTTTTAAATGATATAGACATTGATATACGGAAAAAGTGTGTCCACAGGTCTCCGTTTCTTTGTATCTCCTCAATCAGTCTCTTGGGCTTCTTGCCTTCTCATTTTGGTCTTTGTTCTATTAAATCCTCTTGTGCTACTTTCCCTTGGGCGTCTTTCTTCAGCCCACGTTTCGGCTGCTCCTCTTCTTTTGTCTTTAATTCTCTAGAGTACGACTCATTCCTGGTGATGTGGTATTGTCCTGCTGACGCCGTTTTCATTTGCCCTTCCACTTCCATTACCGTCAGTGGGTCTTTTGCAAAAGTGCTGTCTGACTTCCGTGGTTGTCTTTGTCGAGCTAGCGCGGTGTCTCCTTTTTTCGCTTTTGCATCTGTTGTATGTCTCTACCGATCAACATACGCCTTCATTCTTGTTTCCTCTTTTTTGTCTCTTTCAGCTATGTCTTTTTGTTCCATCCTTTCCACTATTTTCAAAACCTGTTGTGGGATCAAAGGTTCAAAGGTTCAAAATAAGCTTTATTCGATATTTAGACAAATATCATATAAGCATACCTTCATATACATAGTTAAAAAAGCAAAAGAATAAATGCATTTATATTACGAATGATCAAGTATATTTCAATTTAAAAATTTCATACTAAAATCTCATTAAAAATTTAAAAGATGTGCCTTTAAAACCAGGTAAAAAACACATAGGAGTAATCACCAAATCCACATTCAATCTAAAGTTTTCCTACATTTTATCACTAGTTTTAAAAACTGTTCCATTTTGGTTATCACCTCCTTATCTTCCAGTTCCTGTAACCGCTCAAAAGCCATTTTACATGTCCTGATATTCCATCTCTTTAGTAACGGTAATAATAGGGGTTTTCTCAGAAGCTGATAAAACTTACAAAAGAGGATGGTGTGAATGTTAGATTGTTTTGAAATAGTGTCACAGGGACAAAGAGAGGTGATCCGTGACCAGTCATTGCAATTTGGGAAAGTTACATATCGATAAAAAGAGCCCATTCTAAATCTGGTGAGTAACATCCTTGTGTAGCACGGAAAAGCTATTGATAAATATGGTTGGAGCCCCTTGCGAGGTGTCACCCTTTGGTATGCCCGGATGGTGTCAGAAAGTTTCTGTTTGTTCCATCTGACTGTTTCCAGATGGGCCATTAAATTCTTTCTCAGATCTTTTCGCGAGATGTTTTCTAATGACGAAGGATCTGTATACCATTCTTGGTGCCCAATTTCAAAGAAGAAATTTCTCACATAGATCAGCCAATTTGATTGATTAAAGTATTTAGCCCCTTCCAAGTTAAGAATGTCTTGTAGCACCTCTCTATTAAAAGCCGTCTCCGGGGTGGTCCAAATTTTGTGCCAAAGCAGGAGAGGTTCAGTTTTAATGGTATCTATTATATATGGGAGGTCCAATTCGATATGCATTTTATATACAGAGGTTGCCTTTGGGGCGGCGAGAAGATACCTTAAAAATTGGTTTTCCAGAATTTGTATCTGTGAAATATTTTTGTCTATGCCCCAGAGACCAGCCCCGTAGGTAGCAGTAGATATGCATTTTGCTTTGTATACAATTAATAGTTGTTTAACCGGTCTGCCCCCTATCTTTCCTGCAAGGTCCCGGAGACCTCCAATCGCTCTCGTGAAAGCAAGTTTCCTCTTCTCTATTGCCGCTTTCCAGGATAGCTTTCTATGTAGACAAATTCCCAAATATGTAAATGCCTCCACTGTCTCCAGTTTTTGGTCATCAATGAAGATGGGGCATGGGTTTTTTTTAAAACTTTTGTTACATAGCATGGTGTACGATTTTGCTATGTTCACTTTAAGGCCCCTGTCATTCATGAAAGTCGTAAAAGCTGATACTGCTTTTTGTAGGCCCATTCTGGTCTGGGATAGAATCGCAGCGTCATCTGCGTAAAGCAGGATTGGGATCGATTCACCTCCTATTTTTGGGAAGTCGCACTCGATTGTTTTCAGATGCTCGCCAATCGCATTTATATAAAGGGAGAAAAGCAGGGGGGCCAGGATGCACCCCTGTCTAACCCCTCTATTGATGTTAAAACGTGGCGAGCACTCTCCCTTCAGTCCATATCTCACTCTGGCTCCTGCTTCACGGTACAAGGCCCTAATGAAAAGAAGGATTGATGGATCCATCCCGATACGGTTTAAAATGTCCCATAGTTGGTCATGCTGGACACAGTCAAAAGCTGAAGTGAGATCTATATATGTTATATAGAGACTGTGCCTTTTGGTGTCGATGTATTTTGACTGGATTAGATGTAAATTGAGGACCTGTTCAATTGTACCTCTGCCAGACCGAAAACCGTATTGTAATTTCGAGAGTATGTCTTTCTCCTCTATCCAGATGGTTAGTCTTTTCAGGATTATGCGTCCAACAATTTTCATCAGGGTATCGAGGAGGGATATAGGCCTATAGCACGATGGCAGGTGCCTATCTCCTTTTTTGAAAATTGGTATTAATATGGCCTCTCCCCAAGTTGGCAGGAGCTTTGTATGGTTTATGGAGTTAAGGACAGAGGTCAGTAAGGGAGCCCAGAATTCCATCTCTGCCTTATACACATCCGCTGGGATTGCATCTGGTCCCGGGGCCTTCCCGGGTGGGCTTTCTTTGATGGCTGATTCCACCTCCTCAAGTGAAAAAAGGATTTGGCATGGACTATCCCGGGCTGGGTTTATAGTCAATAAGTCCGGGTTGAGGTTTTTTGAACATACAGGTTTGGAGTAGAGCTTCTGGAAATGCGCCGCCCACATCTCTCCATTTATTGCCATGTCCAAAATCCTCTCGGGCATTTTTACCCATGGCAGGGGGGAATTAATAAGTCTCCAAAACGCTGCCATGTCGGCCAACTGCGATGTTTCCACCAATTTTTGCCAAGCTTCCTGTTTCAGTTCCCTTTTTCTCTGTTTTATGGCTATGCGATATTTATTTCTAGCCTGGCATATTTCTAGTTGAGGTTTAGGTAAGACGCGGAGCAAGTTCTTTAGGGAGTTCAGGGCCTTCGTACATTTTGAATCAAACCACCCCTTTTGCGCGATAATACCAGTTTTATACTGTCTCGACATGAGTTGTTTCAAGGTTCCCTGGATTTTGATGAAGGCATTACAGATGTCATCGGGATTGTCCTTATTTGAAAGGCAGATATGAATCTCCTCCATCCTTTTGTTAACTAAGTTCTTTAGGAGGTTTTTTGGGTTGATTTTATCCCATTTAAGACAATAGCCGTTTTTGGCTCCCAGCATAATTGGTTGTTCATAAATATCTATTTGTGAATTCCGGCTCTGCGGTGGTCCCGATAAGTCTAAGGTCATAGAGAGAGGATAGTGGTCACTGTGTGGATGATCGAGTGTGTCCCAATCTCGTATTAACACTGCATGTGCTTTTGAAAATAATAAAAAGTCTATGCTAGTGTTCCTTGCTCTGCCATGAAAGGTTGGTTTGGTGAGGCATGGGGTCTGTAAGAGCTCATTTACCAAATGTAGATTAAAAGAGGTAACGAAGGTGTTAAAGAGGTCACCTGACTTTGTGTGCATAAAATGACTGAAGGTGGGAAAACCAGGGTCTGAGGGATATGTTTCATAGATGTCACAACCATCTCTTACTGTGTTTAAACAGATGTGGCAGTTTAAATCTCCCGCAAGAAGAATTGCACATTCCACGCCCAAAGTTTCTTTAATCGTGCACAGGGCTTGATGTAAGTTAAGCATGGCTTTCTCCAATAGGTCTACAGGGAGATTGTTGTAAAAATTAATAATTAGCAATGACAAGGACGGGGCAATATCTAATGCAATTATCTGAAAGGAATCTTTCAATAGTGTTTTCCTGATCCTCTGACCCACTGAGACACTAATATAAGTACATAGTCCCCCCTTGTGTCTGCCCTGTTTAGATCCGACAGCCGGTGAATGGAATGTCTGAAAGCCTTGGAGGTGGATAGGTGCAATCGCCCATGTTTCCTGAAAACACAGGATGGAATACTGATTTATCACCTTTATCCAATCCGGCAACATAGTTTTAGCTAAAAGGCCTGCTAAATTCCACGAAAGGAGCTGTAAATTGCCAGTTTCTTTATTTTCTGCCTTATTATTAGGGTCTGGCTTGGCATATATTCTAATGGGAGGACAACTAAGATTTTTTTCTTTGTCCCTGTCAGTTATTTGGACTCTATTATTTGCCCCATTTATTTGGGAATTTTTATTTAGACCTGTTTCAGGAGTGACCTGCATGTAATTGGGGGAGACGGTGGTACTCTCATATCTCCCACTGCCATCATTTGTTTGCTTCTCTTGAGAGAGTCATTCTACATCCTCCATGCCTCCGAGTGGTTCAAAAAAGTTATAACAAGGTACGTTCCAGTTTGAGTGGAAAAAAGAAAGGGGTTTGATATGGCTCCGTGGGTAAAACTGAGACAATGGCGGTGGAAAGGGAGCATTTAAGGGGAACGCTATCTGATCTCTTGCTCTCTGGGTAAAGTGATTTTTTCCGATCTGGGCTAATGATTGTTTAGGAAAATAAGGTTTGTGTGGTTTGAACGACATTAACTCTTCAGGATAAAAGTAGGTTAAGGGTTTTGGCAGAATTGGTCCCCTGTGCAGGCCTGAGAACCAGTCTGTGATATGTGGAATAACCCTCGGGTCTTTAAAAGTAACAATAACTACATCCCCTTCTATGTCTTTAGGGCGAATACCAACCCAATCGGTTCTTCTCACCATTATTATGTCACCATTTATATGAGGGGGTAAAGGCCTATTTTCCCGGAGCCAGAAAATCACCTTGTTTTTTAAACTGTTATGGTTTTCGTATCCTCCTGAGCTTGATAATGGTGCAACCCCCGTTAATATGATAACATTTTGTGATGCAGTCGGGGGTAGGTCGGTGTATCTTTTGCCTCGCCGTTTCTCATGTGGCGCTGCGGGGTGGGTTTTCCCCCGGGTAGGAGTGGCATTACCCATTTTCGCCGAAGCAATCAGAGAGTTGATTTGTGTCAAATTTTCCTGCATCTTGGGAGGCGCTTTTAAAGAGAGAGGTTGTTTTTGAGTGGGTTGTGGCTTCTTTGTAGAGACTGCCGGTTGGGGTTTATTGTGATTTATATCCGGGGTTTGCCTCATAAGATTTTGATCTTTAGTCAAATTGTCACAACTAGTTCCCCCCCCCCAATTTTCGTTGGAATGGGATTTCGTATGATGGTTTTAGTTTTTGCTCCTTGATCGGATTTCTCACCCGCTTTTGATATAGGGTCAGGAATTACTACTTGGGATTTGATCAAGGTGTCAGAGAGAGTGTGCAGTTCAGTAGCTATTCGTTTCACTCTCTCGAGTATTGGTGTTAATAATGCCTTCACAAGATGTTCCATGGCATCTACAAAATCTTTAATTGTAGGAGGGACACAGGAAGTTAATATTTCCCGTGAAGGTTTTGGTGTTCCCTCTACAATATGTAGCAGTTCTTTTGTAAGTCTGTCCTGGGCCGAGGTTTGATTTTTAGGTGTATTTTTTGTTGGTAGTTTTTTTCTCCGTTTTTTAGGTGGAGATCGAATAATAACCTGATTCTTTATGGGTTTCTTTTTCATTTGGGCCGCTTTAACTGACTTTACTACCACTGGGGAGGGGTGAAACATGGACATTTTTTGTGTGACCTGAGAAGAGGGAATTTCTATTATGTCAGGCCCAACAAACTCTGCAGTCTTTGGCAGGTTTGGAGTGACCAAATCAATAAGGTCGGGAGATGCCGTAATGGTGGAATTCACAATTTTTAAAGGGGATGGGAGCAAACATCCATTATTTGGCGGAAAGTAAGATTGAAAAAGTGAAGGGACATTATCTGTGTTCATTAGATCCTCCACCGTGGTTTTTAAGGTGGAATTAAGTGGGCTGGGCTCAGGCATAGGAGAAGGAACATGTATAATAGCGTTGTTTTTGAGTAGCTCTATCGATTGTCTCCTAGCGATACGCCTCTCTGCCAGGGTCAGGTCTCTATCAATATCCGCTTTAACTTTGATGAAAAATTTGTCCAAGGGGCCGCAAATTACGCTCCCCTCACACATGGATTGAGGATCGCATCCAGCTTTTGCCATTATGGTATGTGTTTAGGGCAAGGATGCAGAGAAAGGGGGGTGGCCCAGCCCGGCCTGGTCAGGCCTTGGAGGGCCGTAGAGGGCCCGCCCTTTGCCCGGGCTTAGCCCCGGGCGTCCCGCTCCCCCCCGCTCCACCGAGGGCAGACAGCTATGTACTGCCCCTCCCGGCGCTTGTGCTGAGTCGGGGAACGCGCCGCCGCTGAGCCTGGTGGGAAACGTAGTCCCTAGGCGGCGGCGCGACTGGTGGCGGGATTCCGGTTCTGGTGGCAGGCGCGCAGACTCTCGCTCTCCGAGCGCTCCCTCGCAGTCAGGTAGGGTTTTTGGCAGTATGGTTCGTTTGCTTGGCATCCTTTCCACTTCTTTCACTTGGGGCAACCTCGTTCTACTTGATCGCCCCAACACCAGCTCCGCAGAGCATCTTCCTGTGGGGCTGTGAGGGGTGTTTCGACAGTTTCTCAGCACCTGACATAGTGCTTGTCCAATTGACTCTATCGGCCACAGAGACGCTATTCGTCGATCGTTGCTCCCAAGGTACTCCATGAACCTTTTGCATTCGTCACTAAAGAATGGTGGTCCATTGTCTGTTTGTTGTGTTTGCGGTGACACCCATGCTGCCAATATGTCATCCAGAGCTGGCAAAGTTGCATTGGCTGATGTTGATTCCACTTGTCTCCCTATGAGGAATCTGGATAATTCATCTATTCTTACCAGTAGGTAATTACCTGCTTTCAAATGCCCGTAGAAATCAGCTGCCAGCTCTGTCCATGCTGCTTTTGGAAATGCGGACACTTGCAGTGGCTCCTGCTTTGATGTGGGCCCCGTTATTTGGCAGATGTGACAGTGCATCACACTTTCTTCTCCCATGTTGTCAAATCTCGGGAACCATACTTTTTCTCGCACCATTTTTTTGTTGCCACAGTCCCTCTATGTGACTCATGTGCCAATTCTGCTGTCCTTCTTCTCAGCGTCCGTGGTATTATTATCCTGGTGCCTTTCGTCACTATTCCGTTCTCGCTTTCTGATAGTTCTTCGCTAATCTTTTTGAACGCCAACAGCTCTTCCTTCAATTCATCTTTTTTCCAGCTGCTGTTGTTGTTGTTGTTGGGGTGCCTCCACCTTTGCTGTGTGGTCACCTTCATTATGGTCTGCATGGTGATGTCTTGTTTTGTCTCTTGTTCTAGTTCTTTCATTGTTATCGTTGCCGGTGTGTTACGCTTCAGTGCAAAGTTTAGATGTTCCTCCTCCATGGTTGTCGCTTGGGACACTTGTGGTAGGGTTTGCTTTGATATATCGTCTGCTGTATTGTGTTCCTTCCCCGTCTTGTGTATCCTTTTGAGGTTGTGATCCATCAGCATTGTCCCCCACTTCTCTATCCTGGGCGGTCTCATTCTTATTCGGTGTCCGCATGTTGTTACCAGTGCTTGGTGATCTGTTATGATTTTGAACAGCTTTCTGTAGATGACCATGTGGTAGCGTTCACACGCCCACACTGCCGCCAAGCTCTCTTTTTTCGGCTGGGAGTATCCCGGCTGGGAGTATCCTTCTCCTACGTTTGATAGACTTTTGCTCCCATATGCCACCATGTGTCTTGGGGAATCTTTTCCTGCTTTGTGTTGTGCCAATATTGCTCCCAGTCCCACTGGGCTGGCATTTACAGTCAGTTCAGTGCGCTGCTTGGGGTATTCTTTTAGGATGCTTCTTTTTCCTGGCATGTTGTATGTCATGGCCATGAGACCCTTTGTCTGAGCTGTGATGATGCTCAGCAAACATGGCGCCGGGATGTCGCCCTTCAGCACATGAATGTCCTCTTTGATCCTTTGGTCTTCGTGTGTCGGCTCTTCTGTAAATTTCCCCATGTTTGTCACTTGTTTCCGTGACCCCCGAGTGAAAACCTCATCTCGGGACAGTCTCGACGTCTGCTTTCTCTTCATCTTTTTGCATTCCGATACACACATGATGTTACATGTTGCACCGCTGTCCAAGACAATCTTTGTTTTGTGTGATCCTACTCCTATCGTCACGTACTCTGCCTTTTTCATTTTGCTTTTGCCCACCTGGCACCTTCTTTTTCCTTTTTCATCTTCATCCGTCATAAGATAGAGTCGTTCAGTCCTTTCTTCTTCTTCTTCCTCTTCTTCTTCTTCTTCGCCTGATTCTAGTGATGAGCTCCTTTTTCCTGTTTCAACATGTCTACTTGTTGACACTTGCGGTCTCCATAGTCTTCCTTTGTCGTTCCAGGACTGCACTCCTTGGCGTGCGCTGGCATAGTCATTTCTCCCATTCCATTTCTTGCACATCTGGCCCAATGTTAGGCATGGGCCTCGATGTGGAAATTTAAGTCCACACCTGTAGCATGTTCCTTCATGGTGTTTCCTCGTGGCCTGTTCATTCCTGTCTTTTTTCCAGCTGCCCGCGCGATCTTGCTCCACTCGTTTGTCTTTTCCTCACTCCATCTCCTTGGCGCGTGCTGTGGCTCTTGCCTCCGCTCTTGCTAGCGACGGGATATTCTCTAGTGGCGTTGGTTCTCTAATTCCTTTTTTTTTTTTTTTTTTTTGAGTGTATGTAATATTCTTTATTGTGTTTGCAGCAGCACGCCTCAGCACATCCGTCCCCTTGCTCAGTCCTCCCTGTGTGTCCGTCCCCTTCCTGTCCCCTAACAGGATGTGGTGTCCGGTGACCTGGTCACCTCCCTCATGACCCACAGGGTCCTAGTGTCCCCTCCTGTCCAGTCGCCCAGTCGCCCATCTGTCAGGTCACTACAGTGACTTTGCCTCTTCCGACTCTATGGCGTTTGTAACTGATGGCACTGCTGTTTTTGATCAGTGGGGGCAGGGTAAGGGAATGACATGTGGTGCCGGTGACCTAGCAGTATCAGAGAACACAGAGCGTGTCCGATACAATGAATGTTAAAGCGCAGTATGCAGCATTGTTAAAAAGCATTAAATGAATCTTTCAAATGTTGAAAACAAAAGCGTGGCCAACACTTTACATATTTAGCTTGGTGTTCACACTATCGTGAAAACAATGAAAAAAAAGAAAAGTACGCTCGCCATTATCCCAGCTCAGGCGGCTTGCAGCTGAAATAAACAAGAAAAGAAGTCCTCAGACGAAGACATCAACACATAAGGCGTAACAATATAGTACTTAGGCAGTGCTGCATCCGGTCGAAACGGAAACAAAAAGGAGGGACATAAAGGGAGGATTACCCATTGGCAAACAAGTTTTTGTGAAGGACAGTAACAGAGCCAAATAAAAAACCATCTGGCAGCAATGGGATGAGTTCAACTGCTAAAGCATACACAACAGGTCAGTTGCTAAGCGACTGCTCAAGCGCTGTCTATGCTCGACCTAAAAATAGAGTAATTTTTTATTAAATAAAACAAGACCATCCTCCGGCGTCAAGGATGCAGTGCATAGGTCAGGCAATATGTCGGTTCCGAGGAGATGATAGGCTGGAATGCAAAGTCCAGCATCATTGTCAAGGCTGCTGTTGACGAGAGATGTGAGGCCCTGCGTCAAGGATGTATCATGCATTAGCAGCTCCAAAGGAAGTCGGGCTGCAGAAGTGATGCTAGTCTTTGCAACATATTGAATTCACCAGAAGTGATGCTTCAGTTCTGCTCAGGGTTGTGCCACACAACAGAGGAGATGTGTCAATTGCGCTAGATCCACAGAGGCTGGCAAGCAGCTCAGGCCCACTTCTAAGGGTACAGGACAGGGGTGCACCTTTTGGCATGGCAGACTCTTAGATGGCAGGACAGGAGTTGCACCACTAAGCATGGCAGACTCTTAGATGGCAGAGTTGAGGTGCAGGTGCAGGGTTGTTGGAAGGCTGTTACATTTCTGAGGCTTCAGATCAGAAGACTCGCCAACTAGCCCTGGGTGTCATATTGCAGTGCTGGGTTCAAAAAATGGAGGTCCAATCCTTCTCTCCCAGGCAACAGGTCAGCACAGCAGGGCAGCAGTCCTTCAGAGAAGCAGAGTGGCAGTGCTTTCAGCAGCACAGCAGTCCTTCTTCCTGGCAGAGTATCCACAGGAAAAGAAGTATACTGAAGTAGTGGTTGTTGGGGTGCAATATGTATACCCAGTTGTGCATTTGAAGAGGGGGAGAAGCTTCTAGAGGTTTCCCTTGGAAGTTCAAGGCATCCTGATATCCCTGTCCTGGCTCAGTACTAACTACAAGGGGTATGCAGCACTTTGTGTGGAGACAGGACACAGCCTATTCACGTGTGAGTGGGGCTAGGCCCAGTACCTCCCTCCCATCATGCCAGTGATGGCTCATCCAGACACACCTAAGCTCTCTATTTGTGTAGCTGTCTAGAAGGAGTATCAAAAACCCAATTGTCAGTTACACCCAGTCATGTGACCCAGGAACAGGCTGTAGGCACTAAATGGCTATGGTATTAAAATGCAAACTTTCTAAAAGTCCTACGAAAACAAATTATGGATGGAATGCTGAATGAATCATACATTCAACCCCAGTCAAAAGATCTGGGTTAAATCCATTGTTCTTTTGTCCACTATGCCACACCAGTTTATACCCAGCCATATGCAAATCAGTCTTGAACCTATGCCTCATGGGAACAGTCCAGACCAAACTGCCAAGCCAGGTCCTCCCTGGACCGGAAACAAGCATCCTGGGACCAGTTTCAGGGAATTACCCTTCATCAGCCAGGCTAGCTCAAATCCACTGGCACAGTGAGCAAGGGACCCATGTGTGGGTGTATCCATTCCACTTAGGGCGAAAAGTGCTACACAAACAAATGATGGACGGAATGCTGAATGAATCATACATTTACCCACAGTCAAGAGATCAGGGTTAAATCCATTGTTCTTTTGCTCACCATGCCACCCCAATTTAGACGCAGCCACATGCAAATCAGTCTTGACCTTGTGCCTCATGGAAACAGTCCCGACCGAACTGCCAAGCCAGGTCCTCCATGGACCGGAAACAAGCATCCTGGGACCGGTTTCAGGGTATTACGCTTCATCAGCCAGGCTAGCTTGAATTCATCGGCACAGTGAGCAAGGGACCCACATCTGGGCATACCCATCCCACTTAAGGGCGAAAAGTGCCATGCAAACAAATGATGGACGGAATGCTGAATGAATCATACATTCACCCCCAGTCAAGAGGGCCTGGCAGTTCGGGCTGGACTGTTTCCATTGGAAGCAGGGTCAAGACTGATTTGCATATGGCTGGGTCCAAACTGGAATGGCATTGTGAGCAAAAATACTATAGATTTAGGCCCAGATCTCTGTACTGGGGGGGAAAGTATGACCTTGTTCTGCATTCTGTCCATCAATTGTTCTTTTTCCATTTGTCACCCCGTGTGGGTCAGGTATGCCTAGATGTGGGTCCCGTGCTCTCCATGCCACTGGAGACAAGCTATCCTGGCTGATGAGGGCTAAAAGCCTGAAACCGGTCCTAGGATTCTTATTTCCAGTCCAGGGAGGATCTGGCCTGGCAGTTCAGGCTGGACTCTTCGCATTGGAAGCAGGGTCAAGACTGATTTGCATATGACTGGGTCCAAACTGGAATGGCATGTGAGCAAAACAATGATGGATTTAGGCCCAGATTTCTGTACTTTGGATGAATGTATGACATTGTTCTGCATTCTGTCCATCAATTGTTCTTTTAGCATGTGTCACCCTTGGTGGGACGGGTATGACCAGACGTGGGTCCAGTGCTCTCCATGCCACTGGAGCCAAGCTATCCTGGCTGATGAGGGTCCTAGGATGCTTGTTTACAGTCCAGGGAGGACCTGACCTGGCAGTTGGGGCTGGACTGTTCCCATTGGGAGCAGTGTCAAGACTGATTTGCATATGGCTGGGTCCAAACTGGAATGGCATGGTGAACAAAACAACGATGGATCGCTGTACTGGGATGAATGTATGACATTGTTCTGCATTCTGTCCAACAATTGTTCTTTTTGCAACTTTCTAAAAGTGGCACTTTTGGAAACTGTAATTAAAAATCTGACTTGACCATGAAAGAGGATTTCTCATTACAATTCCAAAAACAGTAACCATGAACGGGAAATCCGCTCCTATTCGGAAGTTACAGCTTATTAAATATAATAGGTTAACTCCAATGTTATGCTACGGGAGAGGAAGGCCATGCAGTGGTAAAATATAGGTTTTCACTACCAAGACCTATATTCCCTCCAATTTGTTTAATCTGTGTGTGGTAGTGTAAGACCTCTGTGCACCAAAAACCAGACCATGCATAGCAGTGCAAATACCCCTCTAAAGGTTTGCGTAAAAAAGTGAAAAGAAGGTGCATTTTCACACATACAGCAACACATGAGGGGTATCTTAAGACAGATTTGCTACTCCAAACTTATATGTAGTTCTGTCAGTAAAGCCTGCAATAAAAGAAAAGATTGTTACAGCGCATTGTGATATAGCAATATGCCATGTTCACCACAAGGTGACTCTACCAAACAATTACCTGTTTTTTTCTGCTTGTACTCCCCTCTGTCCTTTCAAATGTGTGTATGTGGTACTGTTTGCAAAACCTCCAACAGAAGAAAAGATGGCTAAAGCATGTTGTTATATTACAACATACCAGGTGCACCCCAGTTTAACTCTAACAAGAATTTACCTGTATTTTTCTGCCCGTCCAAATGTATGCATAGTACTGTCTCACAAACCTACACAAGAAAAAAGGGAGCATATTGTGAATCTATTTACCCAGCAACAACACAGATCTAACCAGGAAAGTAAACCGTATTACTCTGTCTTTGTGGGTACTCATGCCTGGCCATTCAAATCCAAATACCTTAGAAACTTCAAACCTGCAATTGAAGACAAAATATTTAGCAACGTCTCTATGAGCTACAAACATTGTATGTGACTGTTCTAGAGACTCCAACAGGAAAAGCGACCGAATAGTTACCTCAGATTCCAATGTAGGCTAAACAGGCATGTGTCCATGTGCTTCTTTATTAGCACCCATTACGCTAAACTGGTTTATCTATTTGCATTGGATATTACACCGACTGTGATGCAGCTTTTCCTTGGCATTCAAACTACTCAAGTGGTTGAGCTTGGTGAACCAGGAAATTCACAGGAAGGGTTTAGCAACATACAAGCCTTCAGAAGATCCCACATGAAAATGATGTAGCAAGTGGCATGCAAAAAAATATATGATAAAGACTTTCTAATTAAAAATAAGCTATTTCTCTAACACTTGTATTTTCTTGTATCACCTTCACCACACAAATTACCCCGCACACGATGCACCCACACACCTGTATGGTCTTCATTTCATTTTCTTTAACGTTTTCCATATCAATGTTTTTACAGCTGTGCATCTCATTCACACACTTCTACATGTAATCACATTTACAATAGACGCACCTCACCATTGCTCAGCAGGGAGGCCAAGGATTGGATGAATAAGTATTCTGATCACCTTTCTGACCTAAAGGACACAATGAGGGATTCTCACTGAGTTCAGACTGAATTCCGAAGGTCTCAATTGTGGCCCAGCCACAACCTGAACTTACACAGATACATATGAGCAATCCTTCACACCAAATACCATACAAGAGTAATATGCTGCATGAAAAAACTATAGTTACATGATCTTGAAAAAAAGCAAATACTGTTAAGGAATGCAAGAGTAAGCAAAATGTGAAATGTAAAACAGGAACACTGTTGTGCCCTGGCTGGGAATATTCTCCAGAATGGTGTTGTACTGCTGGTCTTGACATCTTACAAGACGTTACATAAAACTAATAAAGTAGGGGATCGCAAAATGGTGCCAGTCTCTTCCTAGTTCATCAATGTTTATCTCTCATAGATCTAACGCAGAGTGACTACCATAAGTATAAAAGTGATGTCAAGTTCTAGAGGTCCTTGCCAATCAAACATCATGAATGGATTTGTTGAAGATCTACTTCCCATATTAATAAACATGGGTAATCAATCTTTTAGAATGGATGTTTTCCTAGAGAGCCGAAATTAGCTTGGTCACCCTCTAATGAAAAACACAAGCCTCAACTCTAAGGAACCTAAGAATCATTGTCAAATTACAAAACTACTGTTTGCATTTCATGACTCGATATTGCATGATGCTCTCATATGCAATAGTGAAGAAAAAGGAGGAAGAGTGAAATACATTATTTGCCTAAGACCACACAATTTAGTCAAGTGTTTAAGATGGGCTTAATCCTATATTTTCTCGTTTCAAATTATGTAGTTCAGACACTAGATTGACGTATCTTTCCCTTGTTTTATATCGAAGATTAATGCTTTGGATGGCAGCCAGAAGCTACATGAAAACTCTGCTCATTTGGACTGGAGGGTCCAAGAGGACCTTGAGCTGAGCCACAGCCACAGAGCATATGTCTCGACCCTGCAGTGGCTCTCACACTTTTACTACCAATCACCTATCATAAAGAATGAAGGGCTGTGCCAATACAAGCCGTGAAGTACTACACTTCTGATAGGCCTTGTCAATAGGAAGCGGTATGAGCACCTGGTTCTCTGGTAAAAGGGCTTCCAAGGAACCAGCACAAAGACAATGTGTGAGCTCTGCCAAGAGACTGGGCACAGAGGGCACAGAGAAAGCCAAGGCCACATAGCTGCCACGTTTTTAGTTTATGTGTGACATTTTCAAGTTTTCTGTGTGTTCATGTGTGACATTGTCATCCCATATGTGTGACACTTAGAGTGACACTTCATTGTGAGTAGAACAAAACTGTTATGCCATGTAATGGGAGAATTTCACAAAAAAAAACCTTTGTGCAAGTAATTTGGTACTTTTAAGCAAAAGAAGTGAGCCAGGGCTTCAACCATAGGACACAGCAAATTGTTAAATGAATACTTTAGACCATGCCATATATTTCTCAGTTGCAGCTGTTAATGCATAATGAAAATCAATAGTTTTGCTTAACCTCAGACAGATAAAAGACTGTGTAGGCCCTGTGAGATTTGACATTTGTAATCTTGAGGTTTCATAAATGGATATTATGTCATCAAATCTTTCAAACTTAAAATCTCTTCAAATCTGGCTGAAGGAGCCAGCATTGCCACTGACTGCCTTGAAACAGTCGTCCATATATCGAGATGGGCCACCTAAGACACCTGCTAGATAGCAAGCTTTGAAACCTGGTCAGCTGGTTTGGAATTATTGCAAAATTTACCATATTAGTGTGTCCTACTGTCAAAGAATAGCTGCAAAGTTGACCCCATGTTATGTATGGTAACTGCTAATTCTGACATTATTTGCCAAAAACACTTTGCATTCTAAGACACATCGTTTTGCTATTTCCCTTTTAAGGCATGGGCTTCACAGATCAGTATGTAAGTGGTGCAGATAAACCCAAAATACAGATCTGAATTTTGACACCCAGTCTTGGGAAACCTGTAAAGAATCCTACAGTTTAATCACAAAAGAATATAAATTAATTGTGCATATTTTAAAATGAATACAGCCCGTGTAACAATAATGGATTCTGCACAGGGTGCACATTATTTATACAACAGACAGACATTCCACAGGTAAACAACTTCATTGAACCCTTTCAAATTGATGAAAACTTTACTTTGATCTGCACTGCCAATCAAGTGAACTATTTTTACAGGGTTCAAATGAATATTACAACCATCCACGTTTTCCCCAGTAATCTGAAGAAAAAGCATGTTAAGGCACTATAAATGTGCATATAATTCACATGTTTTTCATATTTTTCAAAATATTTCCTGAGCCATTCTGCCGTCCTGCACGGTGCTGGCTTTAGCACTAGTGTTGCTCAGTGCGACAATGTTTTGTTGGCACCCCCTCATCGAAGTTGGAGATTGTCACCACCTTCAGAGGAGAAGTGTGGCTCAATGGTTAGAGCGGCAGACCCTGATGCAGAGGTCTAGCCCGGGACCAGGGTTCAATTCCCCGCCTCGGCGGGTCTTGGGCTCAAAATTCCACAGACCTGATAATTCTCGCCTCGATGCCTATTCCAATCATGGAGTCCCACTCTGCAACTCTGGGCAATAGCTTGCTTAATCTCCACAACGGCCCCCACAACGCTAAGGATGCCTGGCCTCCACCTTGGCGGTGCCCAGGAGTGGACATTCCACAGGGAAAGCCAGGATGGGTTCCACAGCGGTATTTGTAGAAGCGCCTTGAGACCCTTGCAGGTGAGTAGTGCACTATACAAGTATCAATATACATTACATTACAATTTACATTTACCACGGATTCCCTCACCACCAGCTTTTAACAGTGGCCCTCAAGTATCCATAATCTCTCTCTTTCAGATGCATTTAATTAGTTATCTAGTGACATTCATACCAGTGTAGGGTGTCAGAGCACTTTGCATCACACACACATTACACAGTGACACTTAATCATAGGTGTGTAAAACAGCATATAGGAAATGTTACATAAGCCAGAGGACTACAAGTTGTAGGAGCGACATGTCATCCATACTGGTAGACAGTATAGCTTAAGAGTGCTTGGTCTGGAGAGGCACAAACTCAGAATTGAAAATAGTTGGGGATCCTCTTTAATAATAAGAATTGATTTCTACCCAAATGAACAGTTTTTGCAACCTTAACATTTGCTCTAACTATACTTTGCAGTTTGCATTCAGTTCTTTGACAACAGTTAATAATTCACTTTTCTATCTTAGTATTGTAACTTATAAACTGCGAGTAACAAAAGGATGTCTCCTAGAAAAGTAGTAACCCACTGACCTAGTTACACTATATGCACTTTGTGATCTGTGTGGTACACGTTCTTTGCAGCAGGCACATTAACCCTCTGTGCTATTTTACGGTTGGTAAACATCTTAGCTTCACAAAACTCCGATCTCTCTCCAGGAAGAACATTAGTCACAGGAGTTATTTTGACATTTTAACAGTTGGCTGAAAATTGCTGGAGGCAGGGAACACAGTAGCAGGTGCTTTTTAAAACCAAAATAATCTTGCAAAAACTACTGCAATACAAGATGATATTTAATAATTTCTTGGAGGGCTGCTTGGTGTCGAGAAACGTCTGCGGCAAACCAATAACTCAGCCATAGAGGTCTGATCGAGACAAGTGATAGGGATATTAGTGATCATTAAAGAGAGATAGTAGCACCATCTCAAAGCATGGCGCGTGCTTTCATGATCACTAATGTATTTAAAAAGCCACACAAGCCCCCACAGCCGCACTCTGATTACTGAAAGGGATGCAGCAAGTGGTATGTGCTGGAACCACTTGCCGTGGAAGAGGAATCTACTTTCCGCTCGTGTTCTCCTCTTCCACGGTGGTCTCCTCATCTCACGAGATCGCTTCCACTGCTCCCCGCAACAAGCAAATGACAGTTTTCACGCCGCTTGCATTTTAAAAGCACTGGCGCGAAAGGTTTTTCGCAGGATGTGATGCGCAGTGAAGAGTGTGCGCGCTTCACACTAGACACTGCGAGCTTGGGGTAGCATGGATGAGCGCGTGCACCCTAGAGGGAACACTGAGCAGGACATGTAAATACTTGAAAGTATATATCCCACTTTTCAAATATACTGCACCCCGACCTCTGGACTATCCAGGGCCTACCCTAGGGGTGAGTTGTATGCATTTAAAAGGAATGTTTGAGCAGGTTTCATTTGCCAGGACAATATGGCAGTTTCAAAATGCACACATAGACTGTAAAGTCATGCCTGAGACATGTTTAAAGGGCTATTTAAGTGCGAGGCACAATCAGTGCTGAAGACCCACTATGAGAATTGAATTTAGAGGCCCTGGGTACCTATAGTACCACTTTACCACTTATAAGTAAATTGAATATGCTTATTTGGTATGAGCCAATGTTGCCAGAGGGCACATGCATTTTCAGATGGGGTAAAGTGTTCAGATTTCTAAGGCCAGCGAAAATGAGATCACTAACGGGGGAGGAGGAATGCAAAAAGTCTGAGGGAAGGCCACCCCAAGGTTTGTAGCATCTAATCTGCTCCTAGCACAAGTAAAAAGTAATTTTACTTTTAGTGTAGAGACACATTGGCACAAACATGGTGCAAACTGTTGCATTGGTATTAAAGAAATGGGAGATGGGTTTCTGCCTCCCAAAAGTGTGAGCTCATTCCTTTTTATCCTGCCAGAGTTCATATTTGAGTAAATGCATAGCAAAAATTAGAAATGATTGTACTAAGCGAAACATTTACCATATTAACAGGCATAGTGCAAGAGCTCTCTTATGGTTTGCTTCTTTATTACAAAACGATACCCACCAAGTCATCCTGGACCCATTGCTTCAAGAATAGCGGACGTAGGACCAGATTTAGACTTTGGTGGATGGGGTACTCCATCACAAACGTGACAGATATCCGGTCCACTGTATTAAAAGTGCCATAGGATTTATCGCAGTTGCAATACAGCTCACAGGATATTCTCATTTGAGATGAAGTATCCTATCCGCCAAAGACTAAATCAGGTCCATCGTTTGTTGCCTCCCTCAGGGCTCAGCCGTGTCTCCAACACCATTCAATCTCTAGTAGGTCCACCGGGGGTCATCTTAGACTCTCACAAAATTAGATATAAGTGCAGGTGATACATTCAAGCTTCTTAAAGCTTATCTCACTAACTTTCATAAGTTTATCCAAAGATGCAGACTAAAGTAATTGGCTCTGCCTAAAGGGTGAAAAAATGAAATCCTCCTCCTGGCTCCATCAGTATAGTCCTTCTGTATATCTTAACTTGTTGAACTGGAGTGCCCCCAAGGATTGTTCACATAAGTTGGAAATTCTTTTTGATAGTTATGTACCAATTCACTCCCTAAATAAATGTCATCTCCTTTACTGCATTTCACCACCGAAATCTGCTGAATGGGATCCTGACGCTCCTCTTTTGCTCTCAGAACACCCCCCTTACTGTCACTGTGGTAACATCACGCCCGTTTAATTGCGACACCCTATAGCCTGCTCTCCACGCTATATCTCTCTCAAATCTCCAAAGAACACAAAACTGGTAAGCTGTTTAGTTAAAAAAACACAGTCACACCCTCCCCCCTGATCCAAGTAAAAGAAAGAACATCCTTTAAAACACTTTGCCCTATATATGAGGCACACCCTCGCTGCCCAATGAACTGCCTGGCTAATCTGTTTGTTCCTCAGCAACAGACCAGAAATCTTGAGGTGCCTATTGTTGGCTCAACTGTTTAAATAAAAAAAATATGGCAGTTAGTCTCCCTGACAACAGGGCTCCTATCTACAGAATTACTTGCCTCGAGCTCTGATGCCACAACATGATTACTTTAAATTCACAAGATCCTGGAACACCCCCATCTCACAAGCATTTGTATAATTATATCTTCTCCATAACAGTGCATTGCAACGAAACCCTAACTCTACTGGCCAGGAGCCTCAGACCAGCTCCTTAACCCAGGCGCTCAGCATTCTTGCTGTACTTTTGTGCATTGCCATTATTTTTTGGGCTTATTCAATTGTGGGCATCACGCTAATGCCTATCCCACCAGGTGATCCTCCAACTCCACTATGACATTTTTTAACTCACCGCTTATATGATCCAATACCCAAAGTGCTATGAGGCTACCACAGAAATCCCCTTGGGCTGAAATGAAAGTTTCCATTGGTATCTTTGTTTATTCCATTTACAAGTTAAACCCCACGGAATAGAGAATAACTATGTAGATCTGGTTTTACTGGGTGTAAATATGCATGGAATTCCCAATTATGTGGGGTTTAATGATTCCATGTACTACCTGATCAAAACAGGTGGTAAGTCGGTAAAGGGCTTCTGTGCAGGACAGGGATGGTAGAAGTTGTGCTTGAAGAGTGGAGGACAAAAGGGGCTGGTTAGTTTCAGGTGGGGGGTGAAGGGAGGGAGCATTTAGCAATATTAGTAAAACATTAGTTTATTTAGACCATAGTGTGTAAAATCAAGTAAATACATCACAACACATTAATTAAAATAATATAAAATCATCTAAGATAACATCCTTTAGGCAAGACAGACCCTAAAGACCCTTCCCACTGCATGTTACATCAAAGAACTAAGGGCCATATGTATCATAGTTCCGTTTTGCGAATTCTAAATAGTGATTTTTAGGGAATCGCTATTTAGAATTCGCAAAACGGTATGTATGTAAAAAATCTCTTTTTTATAGCGATTCCTTACCATTCCTAATTTGCGATTAGCAAATTGCTAATCGCAAATTACCCATTCATTTCTATGGGCCAGGAGGCCCATAGGAATGAAGGGGAAATTTGCGATTAGCAATTTGCTAATCGCAAATCAAGAATATTCTCAAGGGTGCAGGGGTGTCTCAAGAACACCCTGCTGCACCCCTGAAAATGACATGTGGGGGCATATGGCGCACATACATGCCCTAAGGGCATGTATGAGCGTCATATGGCACATTTTTTTTTTTTTTAAATAGCTTTTTTAAAAGAATTCGCAACTTACCACCAACTAGAAGTTGGTGGTAATTTGCGAATCCTTATGGGCATTTTTGGAATATTTTTTCTTTGATACATTGCATTTAAGGAATCGCAAAATTTGCGATTCCTTAAGTGCAATCGCAAAATAAGGAATAGCAAATTTTGCGATTCCTTATTTTGCAGCAAAAATGTTACATACATACCATTTAGCTAATTAGCATTCGCAAAGGCCAAAATTCGCCGAGTTTCGGCTTTTGCAAATGCTAATTAGCTTGATACATATGGCCCTAAAGGAGGAAAAAGTGCCCCCTGTCGATGCTGAATCTCATTCTTTATAAAAATCGGTTTTACAATTTAACGCTCGGCGGCTAAAAAATGTAAACAATTAAGCATCATATATATAATTTAAATACAAAAGATTAAAAGCCACTTAGAATTACAATAACAGCTAATGCAGGAGAGGGTTGGCTAAATTAGACAGATAATGCTACACAAAATTTGCTTGCAATGGTTCCAACATAAAACTTGTCAATCTCTTCATTGTCAAATAGTGTAAATCCATAAGCCTTGATTCGCTTTCAAGTAGGGGAGGCTCTACCACATTATAATGATCAATAATCAGGTTTGACTAATCTGTCTCTGTCCTTTCCATCCCTGCACAGTTCACTTGTAAATGCTTCCATAGCACAGAGAGTTGAATGCCTTTGTTCATCCTCACAGCGGAGTTTTCCCCAAAACTGTGGGGTAGATTTCCAAGCCAGGAAGTTCCAGGACTGTAAACAGGTTTCTACTCTTATATAGGTGGGCATTACACCATGGGGTAACCGGAGTAGTTTCTTCAAACATTTGACTTCGCACTTGTCCCAGTTTAAATATGACCTAAGGCTTTCCACCCCATAGAGGCATTGTGGGGTGCACCTTGGCCTTTTAAGCTGTAAACACTGGAGACAGCAAAAAGTCACCAAAGTCTTTTTAAAATGTAACTACCTCCCCTGTGGTAGATAATACCCAGGCATCATAGTCTAATTTAGTTTCTCAATTTAGTTTCTCCCTAAATACTTACATGTGGTGACCACATCTACAGGCTTATCACCCACTACCCACGTGTAGGGTCTAAATTTCTTACTAAATTTAACAATTTTTGTTTTATCCCTATTAATAGTTAAATCATTAGCCACACAATACTTGCTAGACAGCTCAAAATTTCTTTGAAGCCAAACCTGCATGAAGCCAACAAGTGTAAAATCATCGGCTTATTAAAGGCACAGTATAAGTCTTCCTCCCATTTTCGGTGGGAAAGCTTTGGCTTCCATCAGAGCCTGTGGCAGGTCAGCAAAATACAGGGAAAATGACGTTGGTTCTGACAAAAAGCCCTGTCTTAAACCATTCTCCAAAGGAGCTTCCCTTGGCAGACCCCTTGAAATCTAATTCCACCTTTGCCCAATTATCTGCATGGATTGCTTCTAAAATCGCCGAAAGACATTTAGGAAAACCTTTAGACCTCAACTTAGACCACAAAATCTTACGATTAACTAAATTGAATGCAGAAGGAAAATCTGCAGAACAACAAAATATGTTGCTTGTTGTTTCCATCACCTGCTGTTCCACAGCTCATAAACTAATGCATTGACTAATCAGAGAATGGCCCTGTCTAAATCCTCCTTCTTCAATAGGAACCAAGGTATTATATTTAATCCCCTTTTTCATATACAATAAAATAACTTTGGAGTACAGGTTGGTCCCAACATATATTTAAGTTTATCAAATGGTAGTTACTCAAATCAGCAGGGTCATGTTTTTTTAAGGAATGGTTTGATTACTGCCCCTTCCTAGCTAACCGGACACATTCCAGATTTAGTTATAGAAATAAACATGTTTGAAAAGAAGCTAAGCTAGCCCACCAAGTTATCCGGGCCTGCCACTCTTGCTAATTTAAGGGAAGTTACTAAATTTGAACACTTAGCAAATTTATCAAACTCTTCTCTGGAAGTACACAGGCATGGCTCAGATGGCCTGTAAATGCTACTTAAACAAGCCTTTGCAATGCAATAGGTCTCGCATTTGTGAGAGTTTGGGCTACTGACATTGTAAATGACAATGCTTTCAATTTTTGTGTTTTGGAAACCTGCGAGCGGTGCGTAAATAGTAAAACCTGAACTTTGTACTTATAGTCCTTGCTTATGAGAAGAAAGGCAGGCAGTGTTTTCAAAACACATAAGTAAAAGGCATTGTCATTTACAATGCCAATAGCTCAAACTCTCGCAAATGCGAGACCTATTGCATTGCAAATGCTTGTTTAAACAAATGCGCCCATTGCAAGGCAAGATAAATGGTGGCTGAGAGTCTACGCACCAGGACCCGTTGCCTCGTGCAGTGTGATTGCCAAGAGCAGTGCCTGTTCTGTCAGGGCACTTTCTTGTTAAAAAAATATTTTTATAACCTCGCAACTCTTGCTGGAATTTGATATGTAGAATAAACAGAAGCCTATTTTCGAACCACTTAAGAAAATAAACACTTTTCTGGCTGTAATGTATAAAAGTAGAGGGAGGGAGGGAGCCTTGATGTACATAATGAACGATATTTTCGCCTATGACGTTCACAAAAGAGCACAACTTTAAATTGTGAAAATGTCTACGTTTGGCTGGCATGTTTTAAACTTTAAGAAAAAAGGGCCCTTTTATTTTGTGTTAGGGAAACAAAGCAAAAATTACAAAAAAAATTAAGTTTAAGTAATTACTGTTTTTGCCAGTTACGGCCTTAAAACACACACACGTGACTCTGTAAATAGAAATGACAAATCCACAGAGAATCTTCTTGGAAACAAGCAGACCCAGTCACATTTTCTCGTCCTGCAACGAGCACATTAGTTTAGCCTCGGTTCCCTGGGGGTCTTGTTTCTCCTCAGAGGATATATAATCCCATCTGTGTTGACGTTAGAGGAAAAACGACATAATATGTAGTTATCTACAACACTTTAACAGCATTCCAGTGTTTTGTGTTTGCCTGAAACTTCAATCTTAGGCAGTTGGATAAAGAGGTGTTCGGCTTTGAACAACGGGTGAGGGGTCATGGGTGAAGGGACTGTTCATTGTACTGGAAAGGGACATTGAGTGGAGACTGTGCGCTGTGGTTTATTCTCAGGTTGGATGAAGAAATCATACACAGTGGGGAACGGGTCCGCGGCTGGTGCACCGTGTTGGAGCCCGTGTGGGGGGCAGAGACTGTGAACTCTGGGGAAGGGAGCCTGGGTTCAGGTAATTTGCATTGTAGTGGAAGGAGCGTGAGGCGTACACGGGGCGCCGTGTTTCTAGTTTTGCACGGGGAAGGTGCAGTTAACATAGATGGATTTCTAGCCTCATCAATAAACAGTCAGGCAGGCGCACTGTCCTACTACACGCTACATATACAGTTGGCATTTTTACCACGTAATTTCTTGCCTCTTATGCTGCTGCTGAATAATGAGTTGCCCGGTGATGACACACTACTCATGGCTTAGAAAATGATTTCAGGAAGTTCCTGCTAGAAGGTCACTCCCTGATTTGCATAATTTATGTTTCACAGCACGCGCACCCACCAGCAGCAGCACTTCGGAGCTGAATCTGCTTAATAGACTTGGAAGGAGAGGACACTAAAGGCACAGGGGCAGACAGAGATTTGACGAGAGATCACATTCTTTAGTCAGGCGAGTGGCTCTGGGTTGGAACCTCGGTTTTATGGTTTGACAGCGTACACCTTAACCATTAAATAGTACAACGGGCCAACACTTACGTTTCTCTAATGTTCAAAACATTGTTCAGCTCTGGGTGCATTGCTACCATTGGTACAGCAGATGCAGTGGCACTGGGGTCTGGAGGGGCTCATTGAACCCTGTGGGCAACTAGTGACACGCACTCAGGGAACTTTGGTTTGAATGGCGGAAAGGCAGAGGCGAGCTGGCCAGCAGACCATGGATGATTCCGCGAGCTGTTGGGTTGCCATGTTGTTATCCACTTTGGGCATCTGCAGAGAACAGTGAGAAAGGAGCACATGCATCTCTAACATGGGCTGCCAGATGGTGCAACACAGAGGAGAATGAGCACATTGTTACACAAGAGTGGGCCTCGCGCTGAAGGGAAAAATAAGATGCGGAGAGGAGGAGGCAGCAGGGGGAGGGAAGGGAGGAGGGGGCCTGCACCTGTTTCCCTTGCGGGATCGAGCAGGAACCATATGTTTGTAATGAACACATGGTTTGAAAGCTCGCTCCCGCAAGCAAATCGCCAAACGTGCACGCGTTGCAATCAAAGCAATGCAATGTGTGCACGCTTTTGGCACTGAAACTGAAGCGATTGTTAAAGGTCTTTTCCTTTACAGCGCATGCACGCTGCATAGGCGAGACCTAAAAAGTAACTCACTCATTCTTGCGAATCGTACTTCTTATTGGGTTCTTTACCATTTGCCAGCTCAATGCACCAAATTTCAGAATGTTTTCATATCTTTCGCAATTAACACATTTGCCATTTCGTCACAGTTTGCTTTATCATAACCATGTTTCTTTGCCTTTACCAAGGCATCATCCTCCAATTTAGCCTTATTGCACAAATCTCTCTCCCATGTACCATCCCGCAGGGTCCTGATGCAATACTTGTTAGATAATTTTTATTCTGCCAGCCTTTGAGAATGGAACTTAAATAACAAACCTTGAAATAACAGCTTAGTCGATTAAGTGGCAATGTTTGCATCAATCTGAGGTGGACATGTGTCTGTTCCAAAAGGTCGACCACAGCAGAAGGAAAAGAAAAAAATAAACAAAATTCAGTGTTTGTTTTCTATCTTCACTTCTGTCTCCTCCTCTGTTGGTGTGTGTGAGCAGAGAGCTGGGCGAAGACACCTTTGTCTCCCACGACATGATGCAGACGCTTATATTCTTCTCAGTGGTATAGTCTGCATGTTAAATGGTCGTGGATCCAGTGTGAAGTTCCTCTTTCTCCTCAGTGGTATAGTCTACATTTTTAGTGGTCTTGGGGAACTCTGGTTCCACTAGAATGCCTCACACTCAAGAAGGGGGCAGGGTCATGCCCATTGGTTGTATTTATATTCTTCAGATTTTAATTGTGGTCTGGTGTGAGTGAGTGTGGGCAGTTCTGGGCAGTTTTTCATTCCTTTCAACTCACAACTACATGCAGCATTTGTTCCCACTCAGTGTCACTCCACCTTGGTGCAATCTAGGCCATTGAACTGTAGTTAGTTTTTGTACCATTCCAGTAATATTTTGAGCCCATAAAGGGTTGCTCCTAAGTTTAAACCTCTCTTTTTCCTTTACGAATTTCATTAATTGAGAAACATATGGACAGTAAACCTAGTACTACTATTCATGGGTATGTTTCTGCCTGGAGACCTACCTTTGTGAATCCAGCCCAAAGTTTAATGTTTTTTTTCCACTATTCTACTCAGTAAACTTTTTCTAGGTTACACGGTACACTGCCTTTAATAAATCGCACTGTTAGGAACCTCTTTGTCCGCATACAAGAAATCCACATCGCTGGCATCAGGTGCTGCTGTAAAAACACGTTTCTCGCCTATTCATACACCAACCATAAAAAAGCAAACATTATGTCAAGTTATAGGATTACAACTCAAACTTTGATTAAAAACACTTATAAATCCTATTTTTCAGTTAATTGTAGAAAAATACCACTTTTTGTCTCGCTCAAAAGAGAAATACAAGCTTAAATACATTTTACTAGCCTTCATCCCATTAGTGGCCTGGGTGCAACCCGATTCAAAATCATCAGAGGAAAATGTTGGCTGAGAAAATAAGCATTTGCAATGCAATAGGTCTTGCATTTGCGAACGTTTGAGCTATTGGCATTGTAAATGATAATGCCTTTTATTTATATTTTTTTAAAACCTCCAAGCGGTGCATAAACATGCACATTAGACTTATAGTTGAGGTTTATGAGAAACAAAGCTGTCAGTAACTGTGCCTTTTTTACTGCCAGCCTTGCTTCTCGTAAGAAAGGACTATAAGTAAAAAGTGCATGTTTACACACCACTTGCAGGTTTTCAAAAGGCATAACTAAAAAGCATTGTCATTAATAATGCCAATAGCTCAAACTCTGACAAATGCGAGACCTATTGCATTGCAAATGCTTGTTCCCTTTTGTCTTTACCTCCTTTTCCTCCCTCACTGCTGTTCCTGCTTGTTTTCCTATCACACGCTCATTCTCAATCTCTCTCCCTCTAGCTTCTGTCCTATTGTTCTCCTCCACCCACCTTTCCAGTTTCACCTGCTTCACTGTTTTTCTTCTTCTTCTGTTATCAGCACTCTCTCACCAACTCACCCTTTAATTCTATTCATTCGTATTCTTCCTGTCTTTTTCCATCCTTCAGACACCAGCTCTCTATTTCTCTCTTCTGCTTTCCCACTGCGTCTTTGTCTTTCTTCATCTCATTTGCACAGTCACTTCCACCTAGAGTTGGGCGAGCCACTAAAAGCTTGAGCCAGGCTGAAGCCTGGCTCAGGCTCAGCCCAGGATTCTGTTGGAACCTCAAGCTCATAACCAGCTGAGCTTTCATATCGCTTGTGCCTCTCTCCCTCCACCTGGGATATGGTGTTACATCCACAGCTACCGACTGTGGAACTCGGGAACGAGGTTTGAGTCTCAGTGTTCGCTGAACATCCAATGATTCTGGGTAAATCATTTAAACTCTACATGCCTATAAACACTGCATGTGACCTTAATGTAATTGGTGCTCATGTAAATCACTCCCATGCCTTGAGATCTAGTTATCGTTTTATTTTGAAAACTAGCTGCCCGTCCCGACGTTGTCCGGGCATGACAGATTTGTATGCAATTAGAATTAGAATGCGCCCCAGCGATATGTGCCTCTTTCCGTCCTGTCTGCAATCAGAATGCGCCCCAGCGATATGTGCAGGTGCTGACACGTGTGTACCTGCTCTGAAGTTCTGTCCTCACAGTCTCCCCCAGCGATATGGGCCTCTTGCCGTCCTGCCGTGCACATCGTGCTCGGGCTCTGCATCCACAACACGGCGTGATGCACTGAGAAGCCACACGGCGCGTCTATGTCACCCGACGGCGTACTCAGCCGCTGCGATAGAACGCTGTTCACACGCTCCAAACGTCACCTGATGGCGTACTCAGCTGCCGCTATAGAACGCTATTCACAAGCTCCAAACGTACGCACACGCCCACCTCAGAGCCGGTGCTACTTCCAACGGACTACTTTGTCACACAACGTGCTTTGTCCCCTCCAACGTATATGTTGCGACAATGTATAGCCTATGTCCATCTGCTTTGCCTCACCTTTCCAACGCTGCATGCGGTGCTCCGGTTGGCGCTGTGGTTCCGGAGCTTACCCGCCTCAAAGGTTTGGTCTCTCTCTTTATTATATTAGTTTGGATTGAAGAAGACTGCACTAAGAGGTAAAAACAAAGACCCAGATGTATCACACTCTTAGGACGAACAACACAGCAACCACCTTGCTCTACTGCATGCAAGGGCAGGATTGCATTGTATTTAGCATGATACAAGGAATTTCTGTCTTTTCTTTGCATTGGCACACAATGTGTTGCACCAATGCAGGAATCCTTGTTTCATGGTGCAAGGGCTACTGCATTGTAGACAGGGCTGTTTTTGTGCAGGAAGGGAAACCTTTCTGCAAAAAAACAATCCTCGGCAGAATTTTCCTCTTTCTATGTGTGCTGCAGAATGGGGCACATGTTGAAAGAGAATAAAACGTGGAGAAATAAAGATAATTCTCCTCTGGGGAGGCATTGCATTATGACACATTCCCAGATCTCCCACTAATAAAAAATCTGGTAATGCGCCAAAATCCATAGTTGGATGCGTGTGTCGGAATTTCCATGCTCCACCCATGAAACGCCTCCCCAAAAAACAGTAACACAAGGATGTGATTTGTCATTTTACCCCTCCACTCTGCTGCCTACTGCTTTTTAAGCTGAATAATTTGAGATTCACACCCCTAAAATAGCACTGACTAAACTATGCTCCTGCCCTAAGCACAAAGTAAGAGCCAGATTTTAAAAGCCCTTTTATCATGCAAGGCAATGAAAGTGCTTAAGTGGGATTCACTAAGCCATACAAAGCCACCTTCCATGTCTCTCCGTAGATTAGCCAATCCACTGTAATGCAAGGGTGCAAATCATGGCCTTGCGTTACTTTGTGTTGGGAAGAAATTCCATGGATGGAGCATTTGCAATCTCAGGGCCGGACTGGTTATAACAGGCCCCAGGCATTTCCTGGTAGCCCGCCAGGTTGGGGGCCGGTTTTGGACCCCTGGGGGTTGTTTTTGTTACTGGCGGCCGGTTTTGCAGTATAGCTGAAATATCGGCCCCCCGTAATAAAAGTGTTTTCCCGATGTGCACAATAATCCCCCTCCCCCTTCCCCTGCAGCCGACCGACTCAATTGCCAGGGACTGTTTGAGTTACCAATCCAGCTTTGGGCATTCCCATGCATTCACCCATGGATTCTGGCGTATTCTCAGATTTATTAAGACATGTAAACCTAGGAATGCATCAAAATGGTACGCCTTCCCAACAGAGGCATAACAAGGAGAAATAGCTTAATTTCTCCTCATTGTTTCCTTCTGAAGCAAACATAGAAAGAGGAAAAGGCCTCTAAGGATTGTTTTAATGCAGGAAACTATCCTTTCCGGCCTGTGACGTAGATACCCTTGCACCATGGCGCACTAAGTGTGCCAGTGCAAGGAGCGAGCAGACATTTGCTGTATCTTACTCTAAATGGGGCATTCCTGTTCTCTCCCTGTCACGCAGCGCTGCAAGTTGTCTTGCGGGTTATTTGTTAAATCTGTCCCTAAATTCAAATCCAAGGTTATCTTATTGTCCTGAGACATGAGTATGACACTGCAAGTGTGCTGCTAACATAATGAAAGTATTCATGCTGGTGATTAGTCACATGGTCCAGCAGCTGACTGTGACAAAACACATTGTTTTCCCCTGTCATTCATTCTTCTGAGGGCACATGTTGTTGGACACCGTTGTCACTGAGTTTGTTTTGCTGAAAACAGAGTTGCCTTAGAAGTGTATGACCTTTTTTCAGTGAGCTGTGTATAGGCGCTTTGTTGTGCAAATGACCACTTTGGTAATAATGATAAACAGAGCCTCCCCTGCAGCGCTCATTGTTTAGAGGCTTGTGTATACTTGTTGGGAGGTGGGAGCCGGGGAGGGGAGGGCTAGGGATGGGGAACTACCACCGGTAGAGCAGAAGAGGAGTGTGAGAGGTGGAGCAGACAACACATTGTAAGGGAGAGCCGAGCCAGGCCCACCCAAAGGCCCGGCTTGGATCCTAGAGCCTGTGCATGAGCCGATCTCTGAAAATATGGTGTTTAAATGATACAAAAACCACATAAAATATGCTAAAGTCTCTTCAAAGGTGAAAAAAAATGCTTTCATATGTGGAAGCTTCAACATTAATAGGGTACATTATGCACTGCAAGGAGTTATTAAAAGTACAGTAACTGGTAGTCTGAATTCACATATCCGAAAGTGCTTTCATACGTGATAAAGAAGAAAAAAGAGTTTTGGTGAAAATAAAATATTCGCCAAAGAAGTTAAGTGTGGAAGTCACAAGTTACCCAGTTTTTCTGGTTGAACTCTGTACAAATCAGCCAGTAAATGGGGAACTATACATGCTTCTTTATGTAAAGGCTTTGGCTAATATTTATCAGTGTTATGCTGTCCTTGGGACACGTGAGGGCAGAGCAAGTGCGTCACAACTCTAAAGCCAGATTTATCAAGCCATGCAGGGCCATTTTGCATGGCCCTGCATGGCTTGATAAAGCTGGAGTAAAGCTTGATAAAGCTGGGGACATTCAGTTAACATTTCCTCTAAAATATCATCCCCCGGATAACTATCTGTATCATTGTCTTTTTCATCTTTCTCTTTTCCCTGTATCTTTGTCTTCTTCCCTTTCTCTGGTATTTCTGTGAAAATAGCTGGATAAAATCTATTCTTTTTAATTATGACATTCCTCCATCTCTGATGGCCTCCATCCCATCAAGCATCTGCATAGATACACATTGCTCTTTTTGTGATTTTTTTTTCCTTCCCTTCTCTCATGCAACGTTTTTCCAAATATTCAAAGCTTTATATTGGGTGTGTCTCGAGGGTGGTTTCATTTCGTATAATTGTTCTTTTAATTTCTCAGAAATGTTAGTCTCAAAGGTACTGCATTTTGGAAATTGTAATAGGCCTTCATTTTCAGCATACTTACACCACCATTGATTAAGCCATACACATGTATGTAATCCAAATTCAGAAGTCATGTAATCTGCAGACGTACCCTCAGGAGGTGCCTCTTCATCTTTCTGTATCGGAATTGTAACAACACCCTTTATAAAACTCTTACATTCTTTAAAGCATTTCATGATTCTTACAAAATCATGAAGTAAATTAATCACAATTCAATATTTTGATTCTCTTCCATAAGCATCAAATTACTTTTACTCAAATCCTGTCGAAGTTGCTTTTATTGAAAACCTGTAACCAAAACCCTACGAGTTATTCACATCGGCACCCTGATGTCACCAACCAATCGCAGCACGAAAGTACATCAACCAGTCAATCTCAGGGCGAAACACTCTGATGTACGATCTCACTCCCAGCAGCTGTTCACCCGCCTTTACAAGTTTTAAATCTATCTACATTACTACCTGTAAATGACACTGTTTGTCATGAAGTTGAACGTGATTCTCTAGATGTCATGGATTTATGCACAAAGCCTAGACCTGATATTAAGAATGAGCCCACTTATGTCTTTTTTGTGGACGACTCATGTCTGAGAAACATTGAGGGTACTTTGAGAGTAGCTTACGTGATGTGTGCAATAAATGAGGTCATCGAAGCTTCATGGCTTCTTGGCGCTACCTCAGAACAAGTTGCATAGTTGATTGCCCTTACCAGAGAATGCAGTTTAACTGCTCAAATTAAAGTGACTATATTTACAAATAGTCAGTATGGCTTTGGCATTGTGTGTTATTTTGGGCAATTATGGTCACAAATGGCTTCATGACCTCTTCAGGAACCCCCATTCGAAATGGGTACACGTAAGACATTTGTTGGAAGCTCTCCAGTTGCCTGCAGAGATTGCAGTTGGTAAATGTGCAGCCCATCAAAATGGTAAGGGCTACATTGCCATGGGAAATAGGCATGCTGATTTAGTTGCACAGTATTTTGCTCTGCTGGCCTCTACATTTAATGGGAATTTCATATGTGAGACTGAGGCGGACACTTAATTTTCTATGTTGATGACAGTAACAGATACTTGGGATGAATTGAAGAGAGTGAAAGAAAATGTTTCAGAAATAGAACAACAAAGTTGGATCAGGGCAGGTTGTGAGAAAAAATCCAATTACATATGGATGTCAGCTGATAGGAGACTAGTGTTATCTGACAGTTTATTTATTCCAATGACACAATACTTCCACAGATACGCACATTTTGGGAGGAATGCCATGACATGTCTCCTTAGGCAAAATTGGTTTAAGAACAGGTTCAGGATACTTGCTGAAGAAGTGTGACATGTCAACAAATGAATGCAGGGAAAAGGACACATGTTACACATATGGAGATCAGGTGGTCTTTTCAATAGAATGCAAATTGACTTCTTCAAGCCTCCTGGCTGACATATGTTGTAGTCATAGCATGTAGCAGAGTGGTGGATGATAAGGTGTGAGAAACACAGAAGCATAAACTATTGTTCATGGTTTTTCAGTCACTGGCAGCTTGAACAGCACTGCAGGCCGTATTTATGGGATTTCTTATCATTATAGTCTGCTTAGCTGGTTACTGCACTGAGTTTTGGGGCAGATATACTTACATTTCAAGCAACTCAGCAAGGCAACTTTTGCACTGCATTGTGTGAAAGGCAGAGAGAAGAAATCTGCCATATTTACAAAGATATAACAATTTCTGCTATAGCGCTGGCAAACTATGAGCGGCCTAGTGCCAACACAGGCAGCCTTGCACTGAGGTGCAAGGGTGTCTGTGTTACAGGCATGATTGTTTTTGTGCTTGAAGGGGCAACTTCCTGTAAAAAACAGTTCTTAGAGGCATATTCCTCCTTCAATGTGTGCTGAAGTATACAAACCATAACAAGGACAAATAAAGATATTTCTCCTCTTTGTGCCTCACTGGCGTGGTGTGGCTCACTGGTTAGAGGTGGCAGACCAGGAAGCAGAGGACGGCCCGGGGGCCAGGGTTCAATTCCCGACGCGGCAGGGTCGTGGACCAGGTTCAGCGGACTCAATAATTCTTGCCTCGGTGCCTACTCTAACCAGGGATCACACTCGGCAACTCTGGGCATTAGCTTGCCTCATCTCCACAACGGTCCCCCACATACGCCGGGGATGCCTGGTTTCACCTTGGAGATACCCAGTAGGGTCCATCTCACAGGGAAAGCCAGGACGGGTTCCCCAGCGGTCTACAGCGCGGAGATACCCCATGTGGGGTGATTCATGCGCTTTACAAGACATCATTACATTACATTACTGGGGAAAGCGTAGCGTTTTAATGTATAACCAGGTTTACTAGCTTTAGTAAATCTGGGAATGCGCCAAAATCATAGGACAACTCTCCTTAACTCACCTAATTATCAAAAGAAGTTTGCTGGTTGGGTTGTAGGTTCTGTTGCCAGGGTGTGTGGTGGTGTAGTTGTCTTCGTAATAGCAATGTTTTAACAGGAAACATCCTTTACAGCGCGGTCAGTACACTGCGATGCTCTTACATCGCGGTCGTTACAACGGCTGCGATGTTATCACGCTATGCCATTACAATGATGCGAGATGCGAGCGGGACGCTGGGCGAAGCCTGGGCCAAGGGTGGGCCCGTCCTAGCCCGTCACAGACCGGAGGAGACCGGGCCGGGCACACCCCCCTAACATCCTACGCAAGGTAAAATATCGTCCTAAAAGTCTGCCATAAAATTTCAAAGGGTTTCATTACCACTCACGACTCACTCATAATCTGAGGTGTAACCACCTATACAGCTGGGTTGATCGATCTATTTATTCATAATGTCACCAAGAGGCTCCAGAAGTAAAACCAAAAAAGCAAACATGACGACCACAGTCGGACCCATTGAGCAATTTCTGCATAAAGTTAACGAAACTATAGACCAAACAGTACTGATGATCGACCGCCGAGTCTCTTATGAGCTGGACCAAGCACGACGCTCATCCATGGGCATGTTAGCACAAGCCCATACTCCAAATGTTGCACCTCAAAATAAGCCACTTGGGGAAATAAGTGATGAAACACAAACATTGCCTAACACAGTCGACCTATCTGTAGCCTCACAACTATCTAATTCACAATCCTTTCAGGATCTCGAACAGACCCCCGATATTTTTGTGAGCCTACAGCCAACAAACAGTGCTCTAACACACCCAGTATCCAGAGGAGTTAGGGAAGGAGCAATCCCCAAACAACAGACTTACACAGAACCGCATCCTAAGAGCCCAACATATATTACTGACACAAACTCTGAATCTGAACAATCGTTTATCAATCAAAGTCAAAAGATAACTGTCAATACAGAACCTACTAACAATAATTTTTCTGATGTTCCCAGAGTCGGTGATCATGTGAACAGGGCAAATTCTAAAAACACACAACTAGACATGACGGGAACCAGGAGACATTCCAAGGCAGAACAAACCATGCTAAAAGAAATCCTGGATACAGTAAAACATCAGCTACAACCCGTACAAAAAAGCCTTGAAATAATTGAAAAACAAATGGCCATACTAATCACAACCATCAAAACAATCACCAACTCAAGGAAAAACGACCTTCCACCCTCAATAGGTATAACTGCTAATACCAGTAAAATAAATACTACCAACACACTGAACCAAATAACGAACAATCCGGCTGTCACAAATACCTCAAATATAAATACAATAGAATCAGCAAAAAAACAATCGAATAAAACTCTCCCTCTGAAAACTCAGTCCAACCACGACATCGTTAAAACTATTTCAGCTCCTTAAAGCCAAACATCCGCAAAACTTATCCACGCGAAAGCCCCGCAGGTAAAAACCCCTTCTATACCATCAATATCAAATACCACCCGACAGGAACAACCTCCGAGACAAACTAGTAAACCAGAACGGCCAACTAAAAGATGGCCAAGGATAGTAAACCTTCCACCGGAAGCTGCACCCTTCGTAGCAATACTAACAGGGGTCCCAGAACTTAATAAAGATACAGACGAACCTACTTGGTCACTACTAAACAAAGCACGCTACTGGTTAAACATCAACAGGCCCAGTCATCCAAATAATAATACCAGAATCACAACGGTGAGAAGGGCCTCCTGGATAGGCCACCAGCCCAAAACAATCCAGGGCGATTGCATAATAATCAACTTTGAAAGCCCACGAGCAGTGGACCACATCTGTTCCTGGGACACTCCAGAAAATAAAGAAGGAATAGACATTAAACGTCTATCCTTTTTTTATCCTCGACAAAACCACCATTGTGAGGATCCTAATTGGCCATCAAATTGGTCATGGGGTCAATTTGACCAAGGACCAAGAAATTGGAATCAGGGTGATAGAACTCAGGGGAACAATCAAAGGTACTACTCTCAGGGGGACTGGGGATATGAGCAAAGAGATCGTGATCGAGGAGATTACAACAACTATGGGAGGAGGGGATACCAACACTCCAACAGAGAACCCTGGACCGGAATTCCAACTTTCAATCACTACAGCTGTTTAGATATGGTCGATTGACCGTCATTACTCTTGCCAACATCAAGATCTTTGCCCAATATCAGAATATGTTTATCTTCACCACCTAATAACTCCAAGACAAAGACGCCAGAAAAGACTCTAAGTCGTTATAAAGTTAGAACACATGACCAATCTTCAAAAAATATAACTCAAAAGGCAGACAGTCAGACCAAAGTTCTTTCCAATCAATTCAATCCTGAAACCACTCAGCAAATCCTCTCACATCCCGCCTTAAACAAACGTCATTGCGAGACCATTCAGAATGTTAATCCTTCAAATATAACAACAGAGGCAGAATTCTATGTCCCGCAGTATCAGTCTGACAATACCACCATAGACGTCGAGAGGAATATGCTATTCTGGAACGTGGCGGGTCTAGCAACTAAGCACTTGGAGAAAATTTTCCTGGACTTGGCACATACAAACGACCTAATCTGTCTTCAGGAGACATGGTTGAAAGAACCAATTCACCTGGTGGGATACAGAACATATTTCTCCCAGGCAACGAAATCACACTCAGGGAGAAGTAAAGGCGGCCTAACCAAGTACATTTCCAATCTTTGGCCTATTCAAGAAACCACACCAATTATACTCCACCAGAATTATCAGGTTATCAACATAAAGATAACCAATCAGGTTATCTACACCATAATAAACTTCTACAACAATATGAGTTTGACCGATTCAATTAAAGCGCTTAGCGAAATTAGAGATCTGATAAATGAGCTAAAAACTAAATACGCTAGAATCACACACTCAATAATCTGGGGCGGAGATTTCAACCTCCACATGTGCACCAAAAGCAATGCCCCTATATGTGGGATCACGGATGATCAAGAAAACCTACTGGAGCATTTCTCCCACACAGAGGAAGGAAACTACATGCATGCTATTATGTTTGAGCTAGATTTAGGGTTTGCGAACAAGATAATGTCCCCGATAACCCAATTTACACCAACTTTTCACGGAAGAGGCGCTCAGACAGTAATTGACTACATATTAGTCTCCACAAACAATGCTGCACGCATAAAGTACTTTGAAGTAAATAAAAATGCACTCAGTGACCATTACCCACTCAGACTAACATACCTTGAGCCTGTTCGTCATAAGAATCAAGTCACGGACTACCCGGGCTTACTGCATCAAAATGCACTTACATTAGACAGACTGAACGGTTTTACTCTAAAATGGGGCAACATAGACCAAGAATCAATCAGTGAAAGGATAATCAAAAAATGCCAGACTAACATCGACAACTGCTTAAACCTTAGCGCAACGGCATCCGAAATTTTAACCAACTACAGCATAATAGTGGAAACTATAGGTAACAAACTAGTAAAACCCAGAAAGAAAAATAACATACAAACAAAAGGGTGGTTTAATACTCAATGTACAAAGGCTTACTCTGATTTAAAGAAAGCCCTAGCCAAGAAAGGTCGGAAAAGAGAAGAGATAGCGCAACTCAGGAAAACATATATGCAAGCACTGAAACAAAGGAAAAAAGAGATACAGTGTAATCTCTGGACTCAACTGATAAACAGTAGCTCTCAAAAAAACAGTACGGCCTTCTGGAAAATAGTCAAATCCCCATTTCTAACTGGAAATAACGAGGGTCCCTCATTAGATGTCGCAATAACTGCGCAGGACTGGGTGCAGCATTTTTCGGGGGTTTTCAAAGAGGTCAAACCTGCAGGCCTAGCTCCCACGCATCCTCTCCCGGTGGTGACATACCCGATAAAAATAGAGTTTACCATAAATGAAGTAATGAAAGCAATAAAGATAGCAAAAAATGGTAAAGCGCCAGGACCGGACTCCGTTCCTATGGACCTATACAAATTCCTTCCTGACCTTTGGTCACCTCTTCTAACTAAGGTTCTGAACACAGCCAAAGAAACAAATCTCCCTAACTCCTGGTCAACATCCATTCTGGTGCCTATCTTCAAGAAAGGCAACAGGGACAGTCCATCCTGTTATCGCCCTATCTCCCTCCTGGATTCAGTTGGCAAGATGGCAGGGAGAATACTACTCGATCGTCTCCAGGAGTGGTCAAAAGAACAAGGGATCCTTTCAGATCTTCAATACGGGTTCAGGGCTGGCCTGAGCACCGTAGATCAAGTGTTGAATCTAACATTGCTGGCTGGAAAATACGCAACAGCAAAAAAAACAAGCTTACACATGGTCTACGTTGACCTAACGGCAGCGTTTGACTGTGTGGAACATTCAAAACTCTGGTTTATAATGCTGCATATGGGGATTGAGCCAGCAATTGTAGACTTTTTACGTGAGTTATACTCAGGTGCCACTGGGAAAGTACGCTATGGGACTGAAGGCCAATTTACAGACAGCTTCCAAATACAGAAGGGGGTCAGGCAAGGTTGTGTGTTGGCCCCCTTCTTATTCACGCTCTATACTAATGGACTGGAAGCTGCAATGCTGCAGGGCGTAATGGATTACCCAGAAGTTGACCGGCGACCAATCCCGGCACTACTATACGCCGATGACGCGGTGATTCTCGCGCGCAACCCTATCCAGCTACAACAAGCATTAAATAATTACTGCACCTTTATGTCTAGCCTCAATTTAAAAGTCAACATTAAAAAAACTTACGTGATGCATGCCGGCACAAAGGGGAAAAAACTGAAGACAATTTTTGTAGACAAACTGCCCCTCGAAAGAACTAAAACGTACTCATACCTTGGCATTACCATAGACGAAGATTTTAAATGGAAAGAAGCAATCAACTCACGTATGTTATCACTAATAAAAACAGTCGGTGCTTTAAAAGCATTTTCTCTACGTTTAGGAAAAAAAACCCAGGCCGAGATGATTAAGATCTACAATGCAAAATGTGTTAGCACAGCGATCTTTGGAGCAGGAATCTGGGGAATAACAAATGTCGAACAAATCCAGAAAGTTGAAAACACATTTTTTAAATTTCTTCTAGCCGTCCCAAAAAGCTCAACTACTTTTGGCTGTCATTTAGAACTTGGAGTGGACCATATTTCAGACATTATTAAGATCCAACCCATAATGCTGTGGCGCAGAATATGGGCCACGGACGAATGCCAGCTTACTAGAGAAATTATTAAGGACTGTGTGAAACTAGAGTGTATGAAGAAGATAAAATGGTTATCTTATGTAAAATCTTTTCTCACAGATGTTGGTTTGTTGAGGTTTTTTGAAGAACCACAATCAGTAACAGACATATCAAAAAAGGATTTAAAAAAGCTATGTCTGTCTCATCTAACCCAACTACGAATAATGACCGAAATAAGAAAGCCATCAGTCCAACACTGCCTAATGATACAATTGGTTCCATCAATCCAACCGTATCTGCAGTACGACTTGACGCAATTTGAAAAACTTCTTCTCACTCGTTTCAGATTTAATCTTTTTCATATCATGGTTTTATTCCCTTGCCAGAATGTTTGGACAAGTAATACGATACCATGCCCCTGTGACCATACTTCCCCTCAGTCCACAATTCATGTACTTTTCTTCTGTGAATTTTATATGCCACTTCGTTAAAGGTGGATTTTACCAATTTTAAGAGTAATGAAGATCCGAAGGTGCCGCCCTGCATACTTGGCGCTGCAGTTTTTGGAAAACAGCGTAATGTCAAAATCTGTGGCACAATATTTAAAGTTGTGCCTGAGGCATCGTATGAACTTATGAAACTTATAGAGTTGCCATAAAGATGGACCTTAGTAAATGTTCTGTCTTATTTCTTAAAAGAATGTATAATTTTAACACATTATGAACTTAACGTTTTTTAAACTGTTTCTCTTTTGTATGTGTCAATATCTGTACTTTTATGGCTTTCAAAACGAAAACCGAATAAAGTTCATTTTGATTGATTTGATTTGAAGTTGTGTTGTACATTAGTTTGTAGAATGCTTAAAAGTTGTAATAAAGAAGTGTTGATAGCATTTTTGTTACCTTATATATGACCAAGAAGGCATTACGTCCAAGTGAAAGACCATATTAAAAAAGTATTACTTATACATGTTTTCATCTAATTTTGTTCTATAAATGTTGGCAACTTGTTTATGCATGTGCCAATGCTTGTTATCTTTTTTTGTTATGGGGAGGCATGAATAACATGAGGCTGAAGCTTGGGAAATAGTACCAGTGTAACGGTTAGTGTGATAGTGAGTTAGTTAGTTTGTTAATGAGAGAGTTAGTTAGTTAGTTAGTTAGTTAGTTAGTTAGTGGGAGAGTTAGTAAGTTAGTGAGTGAGAGTGAGTCATTTAGTGAGAGAAAGAGATAGTTAGAGAGTTAGTTATTGAGAGAGAGTCTAAGAGAGAGAGAAATTAGAGAGTTAGTTTTGATAGAGAGATAGTTTTAATTAGTGTTTTTAAAGGGAGTTAGATAGTGAGAGAGTTATTGAGAGGGATTGAGATAGTTAGTTAGTGAGAAAGTAAGTTAGTGAGAGAGTAAGTTAGTGAGAGAGTAAGTTAGTGAGAGAGAGAGAGTGAGAGTTAGTGAGAGGGAGGTTGGGAGAGTAAGTTAGTTAGTTAGTGAGTGAGAGAGTTAGAGTGAGTTAGTGAGTGACGGAGTGAGTTAGTTAGTGTGAGAGAGAGAGTTAGTGAAATAGAGAGAGCTACTTAGTGAGAGAGAGTTAGAGAGTTAGTTAGTGAGAGAGAGAGTTAGATAGATAACAACGATAAACTCCCTTGCCTCTATGTATCATTCTGTGACTCATAGAGGCAGTCAGAGAAAGTGACCCACTGATCTAAAGAAGTAAATGTACTTAAGAGTTGTTTTTGCCAAGGTACACTGTGGTTGAACCACCCTATAATTTGGCATTGAAAACATTTCTAATCTGACCTGAAAAGATTTCTAATAAGTGTGATTTTTTGACTTCCGATACAGGGCAGCAATTGAGAGAGGAAAGATTCTTCTAACTGTCAGTGGTTAGGATGTTCTCTTTAGCCGGATGCCTAGGAGGAGGGAGAGATGCCATCCCCATTTCATTTGATCAGCACAATTAAAAGCCCTTCCGTGCTGCTTCCCCTGCTCTCACATGCAAATTGATCTTGGCCTTGTGGAGTGCTTTGTAACTGTCCTGCCTACCGAGTCTATGCATTAGAATGGCGAATGGTGAGGTGCCTTGTGAAATCCAAATTGTCTGCATAAAAACCTTCTTGTCATTAACTTTGGATTGGCCTGCTGAAGCCCTAATGAGAGGCAAAAGATGTTCTGATGCGAGGCACAGAAAGCGGTTTTGCGAGGAAACAAAAGTGTAATGCCTTTTTCAGTTACAGGTATCAGAATGTTTTCTCCAATCAGAGATGCTTCTCATTTCAATCGAGCTTGAGACCGGGAATACAATCAACAGCAGCTTAGAATTGCTGAAAATTATTGAATAATGTACGTCTATTAAATCAGCATTTAAAACAGCTGTGGCGTGACTCACAGAGGCGGTCAGAGAAACTGACCCGCTGAGCTGACAGAGCTGCGGGCTGAAGAGACACAGGGAGGTCTATGGACTGCTTTTACCTTGCGGGAGCGAGTAGCGCCAGGCGTGGTAATTACTTATAGATGGCGCCATGCTCGCTCCTGCAAGATAAACACCATACATGCATGTGGGCTCATTCAGAACAGTGCAAAACATGCATGAGTTCCCAATAAAGCCCGGATCGATTCCAAGAGGTCACTCCAACAGCTGCGCTTGTGCACTGCATAGGCGAGACCCAAAAAGTTATTTGGTGTTATCTACATAATTGTAACAGGTAAGTAAGTCAAAAACATTATTGTTAGATTAATTAAAATTGTTGTAATATAAAATTCAGTTTCAAATAGAATTTATTAAATCAATAAAAACCTCTTGGCATGTGGCGGCGGGATGGTCCCAATGCTTGTACACCATAGTTGTAACAGGTGAGGTTAAATGATTTACACAGGTTTGTGAATTAAGGGCCACATTTATCAAATTTGGAAATTGCGATGACCTAATTACGATTTTCTGAGAATCACAATTAGGTAATCACAATTTTCAATGTATGAAACTCCAAGAGTGTCATATATCGATTCCAAGGGAGTCGCAGATCTACCTACCTCATTAATATTGATGAGGTAGAACACAATTTGCAACCCCCTAGGAATCGTCAACATCACGGGGATTGTGGCCTGCTGCGGTCAGCAGACCATCATTTCCATGATTGCTTTTCAATAAAGCAATCTTTTTTTTAAAGGCAACTCGTTTTCCATAGAGGAAAACAGGAACATTCAAAACAAAAATGAAACATTTTCTTTTCATTTTTTAAGAGTAGGCAGTAGTCCATGAGACCACTGCCTGCGCATTCACAGTCACAAAACATTCATACATACAATTAGGATTCGCTATTTGGAAGGGATGCCCTAAACACACCCCTTCCAAACACCAATGGCATAAGTGGTTGCCACTACGCAAACCTACAAGTCATTCAGAAACAATGTTCAGTCAGGAAACTCCATATTGCAATATGGCACGATGCTTTGATAAGCGTTTTGTGCTGGGGCACAATTATAGCAAGCCAGGTATGTTTTACAATTGCTGACATTGCTCTAGCCTACAAGGGCCTATTGTGAAATATAGCCTGTTTATTTAATATATCTGCTCTGCAGATTGTGATTTTGTTTACAGGAGTCAGTTAGTTTGTGAGGTTAATGTGCCTGCTGCAGAGGGGTGCAAATACCCTAACTAGCTGAAATGACCCAGTATAGGCTACCATGTCACAAACATGTTTCTATATTGTAATTTAAGATATGTGTAGTATGAATCTGCTTTTTGAAAAGTATCGACTCCTTTCAAATTCTATTTTATCTTTATCTAATTTATGGCCATCACACCTAAATTGCTGTTATGTGGCCCTATGTAATTATTGTACCAAATACATATTATTTGGTGAACATTTGGGGTAGTGGTTTTATTGAGAGGAATGTGGAAATGCTGGATGGTAGGAGTTTTATAGATCCTCACAAATGCTGGAACTTCCCTTCACCGAAATATGAGGATAATCTGTGATTTAGCTACATTTTGCTGTTTGCAGGGCATTCTGGTTAAGAAAAAGTATTGGGATCCACACAAACTACACCACCCTAGACTTCACTCAGTACCTTGTTTTCACAAACATCAGGGCCTGGAAGGTTGCCCTCTATGCCGACTGAGATCTGGCCTAAATACTATAGCTACCAACATCACCAGAATTGGTCAATTTGCAAGTCAGTCATGATCTTTGCTTGTGTCTTACGGAGCTTGTCCTTTCATGGGCAATAGGCCAGTCACCAGTGGCGGCTGGCATTTACCGAGAGTGTTGAGGCACACAAATGGCTGATGGGTGGGTGCATGCAAGCGAGGAGACACTGTAATGACAGGGTTCACGAAGGGCAGCAGTGTGTGGCTGCCGCATTTTCTCTCATACAAATAACCTACTGTGGGCCTACACCATGTGCGCACTACATGGTTTTCTATACCAAATGCACCATTTATCAAATAAATCAATACACACATTTGTGAGAGAAATAAATATTAAAAGACAGAAGTTTGGTTGCTGGGCTTCTCTGAAATTCAATGACGTGGAGCTGGAGTGATATTACGATTATTACCAAGTCCGGGCTCACTGAGCTATGGATTGCAATGGATTGCAATATGCAAATCGTAAATAGGCATATGGACTGTATATCAGGCTATACCTTAATCCACCTATATTTACCTTCAAGATATGTATATGTGGGCCTAGGAGTAGTAAATCTGCACTTGCCTTTAAATATTCTGTACTTGATATTCTTGTATGCCGATACTCTATTGTTTGGTATTTATTAATGCAACCTGTATTTGGGATAGAATGCCCCTTTAGAGCACAGCTTTAATGTTTCATCGTTGCTGGGGGCCAGGACCTCCTAAAAATATACTTCTTTCTATGGGCCTGTGAATATCCTGTCCTACATCTAATTTCATCTAGTGATAGGAGTTTGTTGGACGTGGGCTCCATAAATGTGTGGCTCTACTCCACCATCACTGACAACTCGGTGTCCAAAAAACAAGGAATATAAGGAAAAGAAAAGGGATTTAAAGGAAAATACTCAACAAAATATAAGCAGTGAAACATGCAATGAAAGTGTGTGAAGTGTGAATGTGTGGAAAGGCCTGGCTGTTCAGAAAAAAAAACCTGTCAGCCCTGCTGTGCTGAAGGGTGGTGGAAAAGGATCATGGTCTGGGACTGGGTGTGTGTTATAGTTTGAATAGCAGGTGTGTCCACTTGGCCAAGGGATATCAGGTGTGTAGTTTTTCTACCCATACAATGGGTAGTATTGTGGCGCTCTGTGGTAGCGGTACTGCAGCGGTCTTACGATGATGTGTAACAACCGACGTGGAAACGCCAAGGTATCGGATGTTTCGGAATTCACTCAGTGGTGGACCCACAGCCATGACAGTGTCGGAATCCCTATCAGCATCCTTTCCGACTGCCGTGATCCATGCACGGTCAACCCTGAGCACCGAAATCTGCAATTCGACCTACATACATCTTAATACAGCAGGATGGAAGCTTTGGAAGTCGGAATCGAACTGTGCCCATGGCAGTCAGACGGTAGATCCGACCGGCATTGTAATCAGCCCCATAGATCTTCTTGTCAATTATATTTTTGCACGCAATATCTGTGCATCGCGATATTTCCAACTCAACATTTATGGATCTTGATATATTTTACAAATATTGTTTGGAGTTTTACATTACCATTCAAGCAAGGCATGTTGCGGGATCTGACAATAACATAGATGATGCCTTGTCTTGTTCGCAGTGGCAGAGGTTCTGTGGGCTAGTGCACGGAGCAGAGAAGATGAAGACTGGGATGCCACAGGAGCTGTGGGTGTTGAGGGGTGGAGCGCCTTAGAGCTTGTTAAGAAGTCAGTGGCTTTGTCTACAGGAAGGCCTGCCAGAAAGAGCGGTAAGAGTTTCTGGATGGTGGGGCAGCCAGTAGATGGTTGTCTGAATAGGACATTAAAATGAGGATAGATGATGTTGCCCACTATATCATGGGGCACATCGAGATGGGCCGATCATCTGTGAAAGTTTCCAGTGAGGTGATGGGGATAACTATTTTTAGGACGTTTTTGGGGCATTGTGAGGCATCTCAAGGAGAGCTAAGCTGAAGAATATTGGTGGGTTGGTCATGAAAAAGGGGTATTATATTCAAAATCAGAGTCTGGATATGGGTCAGGCTAGGAAGAATTTTATATTTATTGCCAACAATTTGCTTTTCAGGGTAGAAGGTGGCTTTGCTGTCATGGCATGTGGTCTGCTTATTTTTTAGTTGTGATGGGTCAGGGGTTTGCGGGTTTAGAGAGGGACGAAGTATGCGAAGATGGTAGCACATTCAGGATATTGTTAAATAAAGTACATACAGATCAGATGGTGGGGTAGGAGATACTGCTGCACGGATCAAGTGATGGTTTTAGGGGCCACTTAATAGTTTTCCATCAGTTTTTGACTGCAAGGGTTTTTAAGCATCAGAATGATTCTGCACTTATGAAGTTTTAAGTATTGCAAATTCTACAGAAGGAACTGTAAAAACCGGGGTCCCACCTTTGTAATTTGAGACACATTTCTTATGAATCAGTGCCTCTTCTGAGAGATTAGGTAGGTCATGTTCTTATCGTTGGGAGAGATGAGTCAAGGGGAAAAGGGGGTTTGAGTTTTAGGAGACTGCTGCTTTGAATGGAACGGGTACAGAGGCCCATATGGAGGGGAGCATGAAACCCATTGCGAAAGAATAGGAGAGGCGTAAGACAAATAGAGAAATGAAGGCCTTTTGCATGCTACAGATTATTGTGTTGTTGAAACGTGTTGATTTGTTTGATACAGGAGGATCATACGTGGATTTTCCAGGATGTCGCTCACTTACAATTTTTCAGAAATGAATACTCTCTCTTGCATGAAGTTGAGAATGACCATAGCGATAAAACTGGGGGAAGATTATGGGGTTAGTTGTAGATGGTTGCAGAAGGAACAGGGGAGAGGATCAGGAAAACCTCTCCCCAGGGTTTTCCTGAGTGGCAGGTGATTAAATGGTGTAGGCGGATGGAGGTTAGTTATCCTTGTTGCAAGGAGCGCTTGAGTAAAGCCTGTGTTTTTTTTTGCCTACGGTCAGGTACTAGGTGAAAACAGTGAGAGGTAACAGAGGGGACTAAGGAAAGTTGGCAAGGAGCATGCTTTATGTAAGTGAGGTTTTGTTGGTTTGAATGTTTCAGGAGGAGTTTAAAGGTAGAGGGATGATCAGGTATGGCTTTGTGTTGGAGATTTTGCTTACTCTGAGTTGTACTCCTAACTTATGTTGTTTGTGAGTAGGGCTGTCCTATAAAGTAACATTTTTCCCTTTAAATGTGCCTGGTGCCGTTTTTTGTTGTTCTTTTCTGCCTGACACAGCTCCAGTCTTTAACTGACACTCAGGGTCCTATTGCACAGAGTAATGTAGCAATACTGATTAAGAAATATAAAAAAATAATGTATTTGCCAACTGGCAATGGCCCTCACCAAGATGCCATTCAATACCCCAGTACTTGCCCCTAGCTAACGGCCAGCGTACCTTATTGTAGGGGGTTGGGGGGATTTGAAACTTTTTCTCTAACTAGTTTTCAAAGACCTGTAAAAATTGATCTTGAATAACAAGCAACTTCTCAATCTGTGATGATTGAGACGGTTTTTCAAAGCCTTAGCCATGTGCTTATCTTCCTGCCCGAAGCTGTTACCTTGCAACCCTGATCTCTGGGCGCCAGTCTCCCACCGCATTTATAAAAGCTCTGCTGACACTGGCCTCAGTTTCAGTTTTGCTTGTTTTTACGGTCAGGCTGGCCTGTAGGGCAATCTGTCAGTGCCCCGAAGAGCTGGTCTGCAAGGTTATCATGTGGGCTGATTTTAGATCTCGTCTAGCAGCAAGCATCCACTGTTATGGAAAGGGGTACTTTATACAGTAAAGGGCTTGGAGTCCGCGCTTTATGTTCTATTTGCTGGCTCGATCATCATTTTTTTTAGCTACCTCCTGATTGGCCACCATATGCCTCACATCACTTCCTTTTATTTCTCTGGAACATGGACCAAGTACTAAGGTATTACATTTAAATAGTTTCCTTGCTCTGTTCGTCACTTTGTGATTCAGGGTACCGGGGGCCATATTATCAAGAAAGGGCGATACGTTATCGCCCCTTTTAACGGCAGGAAACTGCCGCTAAAGCGGCGATAATGGGCTTGATAATATGCACTTGTGAATTCCCATAGAAGCCGAGGTTAACACCAGAACCTGGGCTTCTATGGGAATTCACAAGGGCATATTATCAAGCCCATTATCGCCGCTATAGCGGCAGTTTACTGCCGATAAAAACAGCAATAACATATCGCCCTTTCTTGATAATATGGCCCTTAACTTTTTTTTTTTCTATCCATCATTTCTACTTCCGTGCTACACATTTGGGTTGCTGTTAACTTCCATCCTACAGGTTTGTTTGTTGTTGCCTTAGTTTGTTTTGGAATTTGGCACTTCCCGTTACAGCACCAAATAAATTAAATAGAATAGTGGCTTTTTAAAGAGCCTCAATTTTGGGCAGCGTTGCAGTTAATCAATTTCTCCTTGAAACTGTGGCCTCAATCTTATATGTATTCCACCTCTTCTCTGCACACACAAAATATTTGTCTGTGTAAAGTGCTTCATTTTTGTACAGCATAGCAACTACTCCATTTATCCTTAACACATGTGCCTAACTCCTCATTCTCATATATATTCCATCGAAAGTGCTTTCAGGCTCCCTATATTCTTATGCATTTAGATGCAATCGATGGAGCAAAATGGTCACAGCTACAATCCTCTCCACACTAATCTACCCCACTGCACTCATCTCCAATCTACCCCAATCTATTTCACTCCAATACAGTCTACCCCATTTCACTCCAATCTACCCCACTCATCTTGAATTTATTTCAACCTACCCTACTCCACTCCAATCTACCCCTCTACATCCTCCCACCCCTCTACATCCACCCACCCCACACAACTTCAATCTCCACTTCACCCTAAATCTACCCTACTCCACTTCAATCTATCCCTCTACACCCACTCAACATCAATCTACCCACTTGACTCCAATCTACCCCTCCCGACTATAATATATCCCACTGCCTTCTACCCCATTCTACACCAAACGAACCCACTCCAATCTACCCTACTCCAAATGTTGCCCAATTTACCCCACTCCAGTCTAGCCAACTCCACTCCAATCTATCCCGCTCCACTACAATTTATCCCACTCCACCCAATCTACCCCACTCAACTCCTAAACACTCTAATACGTCACACTCCAATCTACCCCACTCTACTCCAGTGTTCCCTACTCTACCCTAATCTACCCCACTCAACTTCAAAATACCCCACTTCACTTCAATCGGCCCAAATCTACTTCACTCCAATCTACCACACACAGTGGCACACATTTACCCACCAGAACCCATTATACACGCAAAGTCTCCTATACACTTCTCTAAGGACCTGCTTATGTACACACTTGGGTAGCCACAGCCTTGTTTATACACATTTAAGGGCAGAAGTGCCCTTCTGTGTTCATTAGTCTACATGCACTTGGTGAGAGAGCCCCAAAAGCTCCTCCCCTATGAGAGACAGGCGCATCGGGAAAGTATGCGGTTTCAAAATGGATTTTCGATACATGAAGCCCTGTTTCTGCAATGTTTCCATTTTTCTAGAGTTGCCTAGTTTCTCTTTTGAATCAGAGCCCACATGGTTATATTTTGAGGATCGGTAGGAGTTTCTCAGTTTGTAACAGTTCAGGCCAGGGTGCAACCAGACCCGGCCTTTGAGGGGCCAACACTTCCAGGATATGCGGTGGGACAAGCATTTCAAGCAATGTAGGTGGAGATAACTTTAACGCCAATCAAAGGGAAAGAAGTGGCAAACTGCAATTTTAACATAGTTGAGGAATTCTGTCTGAACATGATTGACAGACTGGAATCCGTATTACACCTAGAATCCTCACTTGGGCTTAGGTGTTTGGTGCAAGGCCTAATTGCTATGGCCATATTGTTTATGGGTGGGATTTGATCCATTAATCACATATGGATATTTTGATTTGTGATATACTTGTATTGCTACAGCTGGTATCATGCATTATTTGACCGTTGAGACTTTGTACAGTTTTGTTTTTTTACTCAAGTATAATATGTATGTCATCTGCTTACAGTTAAACTTATGATTAAAGAAGGAGATTAAGTCCAGTAGAGATCTGGGGCAAATGTTAAAGAGGCAGTAAAGCTGTTTGGTACATTAGTCGTGGACTCAATAGCGCTGATCAGAAGGGATAACTGAGATAATGATCTGTCTAATAGAAAAGATGCAATGATGTGGTCAAGTCTCTGTAAAAGCTCCGGATGATGAACAGTATCAAAGGCAAGGGAGAATTCAAGTATCAGGTGTGCTGGTACTCCATTTTAAAAACTGTAGTTTTAAAATCATCCCATATAGAAATCACTGCTGCTTCTGTCCCAGAATCTGTTTTGATAATCTGAAAGAGTTTTATTTTCTTTGATGAATGTGGATGTATGTTTAGAAACAGATATTTTAATCTCTATTTTTTTACTAAAACAGTCTGTTATTAGTCAGAGGTTTGAATTATCTCTTGGCTCAAGGTCTGTTTGATTTTGGGAGTTTTTTATGTATGAATTTTAGTGTTCTTTTACGAATCTACCTATATTAAAGGAGTTTTTAACTGTTCTGGCTGTACAGATATTCATGAGGACATGGGGACATGGGTCTGCTGGTGATTCCACTACAGCATTGATGAAACCTTGATGATGTCTTCTGAGGTTAGGAGATTAAAGGTGACTGTAAAAGATTTTGGGTTTTGTTATCCGGCGAACTGCACGGCAGTGCTGGAATTGGTGTTAATGAGGACGGATGCAGGGAGAGTGAAACTGGTGGGTGGAAAATCATACAGGTGTGTCCTGGAAACAGCAAGAGCCTGTGATGAGGAGACCTTCTGCTGTGTTATCAAGGAATCAGGCCATAGTCAGGTACTACCCATTCAGGTACTGTGGCTGGCGGAACCTTTATCCTCTGAAATCTTCTAGCGGGGCTGTTGTTTGTTAACTTGAGGCCTCTCATCAGGTCTGCAGACCCAGCAACAGCTCTCTCTAGTCAAATCTTCAGTCCTATGTTAAGCACTCTTGGCTACTCTCTGTTCTCCAGGCTGTAGGTCAGCTCCCCATGACATACAGAGGGTCTCAATTGAGAAAGCATCAGGTCTGTGGCTTGCTAGCTTTACTGGCTCCATTCTCCTTCTCTTGCTACTACTTTGTAGGTCTTCAGAAGAAAAACAAATCAAACATCCAAGCTACTCATTATTTATAGGAGATCGGCGATTCCTGCAATGTGTGCGCTCTGTAGGCATGGAAAACAATTGTAAGTAATGTATATTTCCACCAATGATTATACAGTGACACACAATTTGCAATTCTTTAGTATTCACACAATGGTAGATTTACAGGTGGCAATTAAACATGTATGTAGTCAAAAGACCATAAGATTAGCAAAATATTAATTTAGGAACAACATAGGGGCATACTTACAAGAAAGTGGTGAAGCGTGTCGTTAAGCCAAGAAGGCTAGCAACACGCGCTGTCACTTTAGAAATGCAGGGCTGCACCATATTTACTAGAATATGGAGCAGCCCTGTGTTCCCCCCTGCTCTGGCGCTAAATTAAGCTGCCTAGCGCCAACACGGACACCCTTGCACCATAGTGCAAGGGAACAGGCCTGCCAAGTATCACGCATCAGGCGTGACTCTAACGCAATTCAGTTTGGTGTAGCGCATCACCACACTGAAATGCATCGTCATGCATTTTAATACCACTGTCTCTCTGCTGTACACTAGCACTGAAACTGGTGACACCAGCCTGCTAGCTGCACGCGCCGGCGCCAGTGACACCTGCGCCGGCTCTGCTGCTGCTCACTGCAGACTTGCCAGCCCGGGCGCTGCCACCAGCATCGGCTCAGTTAACAGTTAATGTGCCATGCTGCCTGTGCTACAATGTTAAGCACTGTGGCTCGAGTGCTGGCTGTAGCCTGTTTAATTACTAGTGGCACAGCAGCCGCAGAGCACAGTACATGCAGCTCGGCAGTCTTAAAGGCTGGGCTGAGCTCGGCACAAATTCTACCTGGATTGTTGAAATAATCGGCACGCAGTATTCACATACTTTCACTGACATCACTGTCAGTACCTGCCAATGGATAGTCAGTGGGCTGCAGTAAAATTCTGCACTGTAAACTAGCATGCTGTAAGATGAGTTCTGCGGTTTTGTGACCAAGTGTGAGTCTGACCCCCGAGGACCCCATGGGGCTCACCGTGGTCTGGGTGGCAGCTGACTCACAAGCCCGCAGTGGTGTCCGTGTAGTACAGTAGTACCGCTTAGTGTAGCACATATAGAAGTTGCAAAATGGCATTTTTTAAATGGTTGTTTATGTACAGGGAGGGGGACCTTCCTGCACATAAACATTCACTGGCGTTTTGCTGTTTCTATGTTTGCTGACCAAGTAAGTACACATGAAAACAGCAAACATGAGGAGAAATAAGCATTTCTCCTCGTTTCGTCTGTTTAAGACCAGATATTCCTGCTCTTTATTTTGGCAGTGCCTCCTATTTATGCTGCTCTTGTAAACAGGGAGCAGCGAAGCGCCAAAATCAATGCGTGTTGTTTTGGAACGCCCGCCACAACACCCATTGCCCACCCTTTTCATACTAAGTGTAGCGTGAAAGGAGGCCTTATTTACAAGGCAGCATTAAGCCACGTTAAGTTGCTTAACGCTGCCTTGTAAATAAGGCAAAGCTCCTATCGCCATCAAAACGATACTAAAAGTGACGCTGTGTTGGCGAGTGGGGCTCGTAAATATGCCCCATAGTTTTGCATGAACATGCTGTTGGACTGGATATTTTCCCTATGAAGTGTGCAGTTATGTTTCCCTGCTCTGAGTGCCCAGATACAACTATCTTTCATCCTGTTTTTTTTATTTTGGTCCTCGGCTCACGCTAATATAACATCTGCGTAGAGACGTACCCTGTCCCTTACATGAGTGGGATCCTGGAACTGTCTTCTAACCTTGATGGGTGCAGCAAGAGATGCCGTCATTTTGCTGTCAGAGGACTGCCACCCCTGTCATGGGGTTAGCATGTACAGTGGTGGTGGTAGCATACAATGTTGTGTGAATCTGCTGCCGTGACCATCTATCTGTCTTGCCGGCTCCGTATGTGTAAAGTTCTTCTGCTTCAATGTGTAACCCAGAACCTAGTGTTAACATCCCAAGTAAATTTTGTGTGTTTGTGGTGTGACGAACATGCAGCTTATTCATTAGTGAGCCAGAGCAATGGAAGCCTGTGGGTACCAGATTGGAAGCCCCCACCCTGCTCCTGTACACAAGATTGATGTGAGATTGTTTTCCTCAATAAGTGTATAGCTGACAATCCTGAAGCTGGAGGAGGAGACAAAGCTCCTTTAGAAGTGTACATAAACACTTCTGCTTAGAGGAGCTGCTGATTCGTTTTCCTGTAGTACTGCCATTTGGTAGGTGGTGGGAGAGTGACTCTTGTCTCATTTGTTCGGGTCAAGAGGGTTCTTTTTGGTGAGGCCAATCATTTGTCTTCCTTCTGATCAGTGCTCAGTGTGACTAATGATAAGCCAGTTGAAGTAAGCTCACACCTCCCTCTAAATCTGTTGTGGGTACTTCTGTCTGGAAACGACCCTAATGTGGGGAGCATCACGCCACAAAAATGCAGTGTTTGAAGAACATACTAGAAAGAACACTTAGAACCTCCCTAAACCACATTGCCTATCTGCTTTGCCTGCATAAAGGTGGGAGCTACTCACATCCTTTTTTTCACCAGTTACAAGTCCTTTCATCAAGAAAGGGATTTCTCCACATGATACTCTGAGGACTGCTGTGTAAGCCAGCTTCTTCGAGGAGGAGAGGGTCCATCAACTGGAGTCTTTACTTGTTGGAGGAGCTGACCTGAACAGCCTGAAGACAGCCTGACTTCTGAAAAAGGGAAAGAGCTTGTCAGGCTTGCAGGGGGTGTGACTGTCCAGGGAATGCTAGAAGCAGACTCTAAAGTCAGTGGTCTACTAGGGGCAAGAAGACTGAAAAGAGCGATCTACAATTTCGAAGCATATGAATGCAGTCTCATCTGAAGTGTTGGTCCAAGTGGGAATCGCAAGCTGGCAGCCAACCTCCCTGCTATGCAATAGGAACTATTACAGTTGAGCTTACAGTTAAGATCAAGACCTGTGACCATGGTGCATTCAGCCACGGAAGCCCAGAGCTGTGCCTGTGGTGCTTGTTACCACACAAGTCAAGAACTATGGCTGTTGTGGACTTGACCGCTGGAGCCAATAACTGTGACCATGGTGCTCGTCACATTTGCAAAGTTTAACCAGCGACTGCCATTGTGCTGCTGTGACACCAGTGTACATGGTGGCCTATCTGCTGCTCAATGATGAGTGACCTAGACGAGGTCCCATGCCTGACATGAGCCCCCACTGTCACCCATTACCTACATTCAACTAAAGACTCATGGCTGTGTATCTGGTTGCCCCATCCTGCTGAAGTCTGCCCAGATCAAAGGCCACGCCTTCTTCCATGGCATCTCATCCCAAAAGCGGGCAGGATCAGAGATGTATTATGCCAAAAGATGCAGAGACCTGCATTGTGGTGAGGCTGTGTCAAGGAGACTGTACTGAGCTAAGCACAACTACAATTGAGCTGGAGTACCTGCATCAAGGTCTTGATTCATGTCCGTCAAAACTAACCAAACAGGGACTCATTGGGAAGACAGAAGGAAGGGAAGGGAAGTTTCCCATGGTACAGTAGCCCAAGTGACAGTGCATATTATTGTACTTGCTGTGATACACCATTTTAAGTGTGTCTATTAAAATGTTTTTCTTATCCAAGTAAAGCAATGGGTTGGACAAACATATTGTGATGCTAGGTGTTCTGCTTTTTCATATCCCCAAACTACTTACCTGAGAAGCCTGTGGCTGCTTACCAGTGCTACCACTGAGATTCAAGTGATGAAAGGTTTGTATTTGGCCTAGTTTGTTAGGCCATAGTAGGACGGACTCCAGAAGACACGGGTGCTTTACCCTTGCACCATGCCTGTGGTCCAGTAGCTCATGCTTGCCGCACGCCCCCGAAGTGGGCCTGACACATGTGCTCTGCCACAAAGTATATGTATTCAGAGTGACCAACTTAACTCAGTGTGCCACCTAATTCTATATAGTCAATAAAAAAACGCAGCACTCACAAACAGTCAATTTTTAGGTCTCGCCTGAGCCAGTGCATGTGCTGTCTGGCAAAACATTTAGTAGCTGCTTTAAAAAGTGCTACCTTGCCGGCCACCAGCTTGCTATTACGTGCACAAGCGCGTGCGACGTGCACAACACTTTTTCCCATCACGCGCGCACACCACTTGCATCACCACTCGCATTTTTTTGCGCGTGCGCACACAACTCCCAGCACGTCATCGCGATCACTTTCGCTTCGACGGTGATCGCGATGACTTTTGCAGCCAAGCGGTGTTACTTTTACGGCTGCGCAGCCAGTGCTTGCTTGTTAGGCCCTTCTGCTTTAAGGTTCCATTAGACCAGTTACAAATAGGATCCTCTGCATCCATAAACTTAACATGAGTTTTTTTACATTTCTTATATATCTCCAGCAGTAAAAAAACACAATACACCCTGCAATGCTTAATTACTGATACTAACTGAAAACAACTGACAGCATCTGACACACATTAGCAGCTCCAAGATTCATCTGGAATTAACTGCAGTTTTCTCCACATCACTGGAAAAGATGTCCAAGAACCCACATGCCAGAAACTGGGTCCAGTCGAAACCATTTACAGCTGATTCATTTGGATTTTCCCTTCGAGTATTCTTAAAAATAATTAGCCCTCATTTTAGGCAGAAAAGTCCACGGTAACAGGCTAAGCAACACCTGGGTAATTTGTGGGCGGGTTGGCATAGGAGCCATACGTCTGGCCGCTACAAATGGATGCTCAATGGTAGGGGGTAGTGACTTGAATGATAGGTCTTGGAGAGTCCAAGCGATATTTGGTATATAGAGAATTGAGTAGTGAATAATCCATAGAGAAATCCCAGTAGTTTGAGATAGGTAGCTGAAAGATTTTTTCTGCAAGTCAGCATGCAGTGAGGCAGTGACATGCAGCCCATATTGAATTCCAAGTGGAGAGATGATTTAAGTGAGTAAAATCTGAGAGTGCCAAGTGAGAGTTAAAGCTGGTGCACATGGTTTGCAATGTCTGTGATATGTTAACTATTGATTGGGCTCTCCACAACTTATCATTCAAGTCACTACGCAATAACATTGAGCACTGATGATGATGGACACCATACTATTAGTTTACTTGTGTCCCTTACAAGATGTACATATTTACAAATATCATATGTTAATATCACTTTGTAGCCTTGAGGAAGTCTTTGGACAAAACACGTGCCGGCTGCCTATCTGTAAAGAAGATTGTACCACTACTGAATTGCCACATGATTGTGCAGAAAATAAAGGACCTTTAACGTCACAATTCAGAAATAAGGTTATTTTATTGACTACTTTCTTAAAAAATTGTGTGCTTCGCTTTTTTTACTGAATTTTCTCAACCAGGTTTCCTTTGTTTTGCCCATTATACTCCAGGTGCGGGGTTGTATCACAAGCAAACACCACTAAAAGAAAAAGGTTTCTATGTTCTTACAGACTGTATTGCTGCTACAGTTACTTGCTAATATATATGTGTGGGGTAGGATGGAATAGCCACTTTTGTCCTTTCATGTTATGTCTACATAGTCATGTCATTCACTTAATACAACATTTTCAATGGGAGCGAAGGGCATTATGGGTGCATTTATTAATGGTGTACTAAATGCATTAAAGGAAAAGAATAAATACAAGGCGATTTTGAAAAACAAATAATACGGTTTTAAAACCACTTCACTTTTGGGTAGCCTTCAGTACTGCACAACACATATCATACCTCCAAGTGTTATTCTTGAAGCTTTAGTTAATCTATCATGCAATGCTGCATTTTAGGCTCTCTATTGGATGTATTTCAGTGTTTCTGAGATATACATGTTAGGTCTGCTTAATAGCTGAGCTGTCACCATATCTTGTGTGAGCAACAGAAAAAGAGCTTTTGGAAGCACAACTGTGAGGGGGCTTTGGGTCCGCCCACATGTTCACCATGAGTACAGCTTTTGATTGGCTGGAGCGTGGGCAGAGCTTGTGTGGAGCTGCCATGAAAGAGTGCTTGTTGTACTCCTATTGGCCCCTGAGCCATGTTTCCTCACCTGACTTCCCAACTAAAACCTAATGACATATTGGTGTACGAGAGTAAGACCCCTACGCAATGATGTGATAATACTGGCTCAAAGTATATTCTGTGAGCCAGCTGCAGTATTATTGTTAGAAGTATTGGTGAATAGAGCTTCCTGGTAAGGGGTTTCACCTCAAAAAAATTGCTGGTATGTCCAATGTGATGACACAGTGGCTTATGGTCTGCCCAACCTTCCCGGCACACCAGAAAGTGATGGTCACTACAGCCTCAGCCTGTGCTCCTGTGTCACAATAGCCCCATGCAGTCTCTCTTCCCTCACCAACCATACAACCGGAGTTCACTCTCCCCAACTTCGCCGGGTCTCCTACAGCCTGTTCCCATCTCCAAGAAGAGCTGCAGCCTCAGCACCCTCTCCCCTCCCGTACCAGCCCCTGCAGAGTGCTAACACCATGCAGGCCAATAGGGCCCAGATGCTGGTCTACATCATTGCTTCAGAAGCAGCAGAACTGCAAATCTGGCCATACGTGGCCTTCCCCTTCCTTCACAGTGGTCATTATGAAACCCAATGAGGCTCAGTAGAAGGCCAACAAGTACCTCTTGAGTGTGTGCTTTCTTCCTTCACCTGCACCAGCACCACACCCTTAACCAGAAGTCCCCACTCAATCCCCACACCATTTCACAGCCACTGTTGCAGTGCTTCATCCTTAGCTGTTGTGCTGGCCCTCTTCTGCACCCTTCACCCGCTTTCACCACTCCCTTTTGACTGAGCCCTACGGATTAAGACTGAATCCACACCAGCCGCCACAGGCTCAGCTCAATCTTCTTTCCAGTACTTTCCCAGCGCCTCAGAACACTCTTCCCTCTTGCACTCAACGTTTAGTTTCTGTTGGAACTAAATAGGCATGTAGTATGACAGGAAAAGCAGATATTCTGTGGATGCATTTTTAAACATATATGCATGTTCACAGTTAGGTAATTCAATGTGTGCCGTGTTAGAGATGTGCCTGTGTAAGTGCTGGGTGACAGTGAATCGTGTGAGAGCAGAGTGAGCAGTGTGAGTGCAGGATGAAAGGTATGCCTGCTTAAGTGCAGGGTGAGAGGTATGAGTGCATGGTGAATAGTGTGTCCCTGTGAGAGCTGGGTTGCCAGTGTGCTGTTTTGTGTGGACTAGGATGAGTGAAAGGTGAGCTGTGAGTGGGATGTGTAACTGGAGGGCTAGTGTGAGTGCAGGGTTACCCACGAACCAGTGTAAGTGTAGGGTAATCGGTGTGAGCTGCGTCAATGCAGTATAATATATCCCTCAACAGCAACTCTCCATGTCATTGATGGTTCGCAAGTGGGAATTCAGTTGTAACTTGAACTATGATTAGTGAAGCTGATCCTCCAACAAAATGTCAGCCTTTTGATCATGTGGAAGTTACTTTTCTAGAGGTGGGTGAGTCACTGAAGGCCAGAGCCAGATGTTGAGCTCTGGCTCTGGAAGGAGTGATCTTGGAACTTTGAGACAGGTCTTCTTGTGGCTTTTGCCACCCACACCCTTATGTTAGTCACAAACCCCCCTTTCCCTTCATCTAGTATCTAAATCAATGCCTGCATGCGACCCGCAGGTTAACAGCAGCACTGGGCTGCTGTTTACTCGAATCAGAACAACATCATAAAGATGTTAAATAAAAAGGCAAGCTTATATTTGAACTTGTTCGATGTGTCAGAGCGAATAAGAAAAATCATTTATTCTCTGCAAACAATTCCAATTATTCCGTTGTGCTTGAGACAAAGGAAAAACATTTAAAGTGATTTTTCTTACTCGTTCTGACACATCGAAGAAGTTCTGTACCAGTAATGGGGAAAGGGTCTCCCATTGTCATGAACGAGTAGACCACACTAGATCAGCTCTATTATTACAGGTCTTCTAAGACTCCGTACCCATTACCCCCCACCCTATGAACAGCTTTCATTTAAAGGCTAATTGAACTTAATGAATGAAAGTAACTAGGGCATCCTGCACCGCTACACTTTAGGAACACTTTTACTTTTAAAGACATCTTGCAGCAACAGTGTAAAAATATGATAAAGTGTCTTTAAAATACAAAAGGTGTATTTCATTAACATGCAGAACCATTTCACCATAGTCATCAGAGTATATCAGTGCACTGAGAAGTATTTTTTTAAGTGATAGTTTTCAGACAAGAATTTAGAAATATTAATTCTTCCCCCACCCTGACAACAATGTTAATAGTGAACTAAGAGGCAAGTCAGTTGTTAAGTCCACTCTTTGGGTAGCCTGGGTTCCCATTATACATGAACAGTATTATCATTTATTAAATCAAACATAGGCAATGTTTTTGTACAGCGTGAATCCTCATGTAATGTATTTCATGGGGATCACTAACATAATATCGACTACAAAAATATAGGCATTGAAAATATCGACTCCAAAATATCGACTACAAAAATATCAAAGTCCTATCTACAAACAGGTAAGTACAAAAATATCGAATCAAAAATATTGTTTCAAAATATGTACTTTGTAAAAATATCGAACTTATTAAAATTAATGTAATATTAAAAAAATATAAAAAATAAATACCTAAAATATACTTAAAAATACTTAAATAACCTTAAAATTATTAAATAAATAATTTAAGTAATTAAATAAAATAACATTTTATTTGTTAAAACATATATATATAAACATAATGTTATTAAAAAATATACAATATTATTACCGTAGCATAGCAAGAGTGTTAAAATTACTATTCCCACTCCAATGAGTGCAACAGTAGGGAAAGCTTTGGATAGCGTAGCGGTAAAAATTACTATTCCATCTCCAAAGAGTTCAACAGTAAGGAAAGCATTGGATAGCGTAGGGGTGAAAATTCCTATTCCCACTCCAAAGAGTGCAACAGTAGGGAAAGCGTTGGATAGCGCAGGGGTAAAAATTACTATTCCCACTCCAGTGAGTACAACAGTAGGGTAAGCGTTGGATAGCGTAGGGGTAAAATTTACTATTCCCACTCCAGTGAGTGCAACAGTAGGGAAAGCGTTGGCTAGCGTAGGGGTAAAAATTACTATTCCCACTCCAAAGAGTGCAACAGTAGGGAAAACGTTGGATAGCGTAGGGGTAAAAATTACTATTCACACTCCAGTGAGTGCAACAGTAAGGAAAGCGTCTGATAGCGTAGGGGTAAAAATTACTATTCCAACTCCAAAGAGTGCAACAGTAGGGAAAGCGTTCGAAAGTGTAAGGGTAAAAATTACTATTCCCACTCCAAAGAGTGCAACAGTAGGGAAAGCGTTGGATAGCGTAGGGGTAAAAATTACTATTCCCACTCCAGTGGGTGCAACAGTAGGGAAAGTGTTGGATAGCATAGGGGTAAAAATTACTATTCCCACTCCAGTGGGTGCAACAGTAGGGAAAGCGTTGGATAGCGTAGGGGTAAAAATTACTATTCCCACTCCAGTGAGTGCAACAGTAGGGAAAGCGTTGGATAGCGTAGAGGTAAAAATTACTATTCCGACTCCAGTGGGTGCAACAGTAGGGAAAGCGCTGGATAGCGTAGGGGTAAAAATTACTATTCCCACTCCAGTGAGTGCATCAGTAGGGAAAGCGTTGGAAAGCGTAGGGGTAAAAATTACTATTCCCACTCCAGTGAGTGCAACAGTAGGGAAAGCGTTGGATAGCGTAGGGGTAAAAATTACTATTCCCACTCCAGTGAGTGCAACAGTAGGGAAAGTGTTGGATATCGTAAAGGTAAAAATTACTATTCCCACTCCAGAGAGTGCAACAGTAGGGAAAGTAAATACTTCATATATTATTTAAAAATATATAAATTAATATCTATAAAAAATTAATTAAAAGTAATTACCAATATAATATAGTGTTATGTTAAATGGCACTTTTTGAGTGCACTGACACCCGAAGGTTTCCTGGCGCTTGCTGACAGAGCATGTGTAGAGTGACAAAGAGAGATTACCCAGAGAGAGTGAACAGGAAAGTTTTGAGAAGTTTCCTGAACTGAAAAAGGGAACCACTGGATTTAATGGCCTGGGGAAGGGGGTTCCAGAATTTAGGGGCAAGGAGAGAAAAACGACGGCCCCCGAATTTATTGGTTTTAAATTTGGGAGTGACCAGTAGGTGATGGTGAACTGAACGGAGTGAACGTGCAGGTCGATACAGAGTGATCAGGGAGTTAAGAAAAGCGGGGCAGGGGCAGTGAAGAGATTTGAAAACCATGCAGCCTGTCTTAAAGGCAGCCCTCTCCTCAACTGGAAGCCAATGGAGCTTGCGGAGCAAGGGCTTCGCAGATTGCCACCTAGGGATCTTAACGATAAGACGGGCCACCAGATTCTGCATGACCTGGAGACGACACAAAAGAAATCGGGGGAGTGCGTGATAAAGAGAGTTAGAAAAGTCGAGGCGAGAGAGAACAAGGGACATGACGACCTGACATAGAGCCGCATGTGGAAGTAGGTACCTGATCTTCCGGATCTTTCGGAGTTGGAACATACACGAAGAGACCGTGGCACCCACTTGAGCTTTAAGTGACAGCTCCGCGTCGATCGTCACTTCCAAGCTCTTGACTGCCTTGACTGGTGTGGGAGGGGGACCCAGATCGAGGGGCCAGAACTGCGGGCCGCAGTATGCAGCACTCGAACCAGGGAGAAGCAGCTCAGTCTTTTCAGGGTTGAGCGTTAATTGGTTTTGATTCATCCATTGTTGGATATGGGTCATAACGGCGTGGAAGTTGTTGACCGCCTGTGGAGAATCAAGTGGAAAAACGAGCTACAAATCATCGGCATAATTGAAGACTGTGACATCCCAATTATGGAGCGAGCAAATTAAAGGACGAAGGTATAGGTTAAATAATAAAGGGGAAAGTGAGGAGCCTTGGGGGACTCCGCAAGTGGTAGGAGACTTTGGCGCAGTGAAGGGACCCAAACGTACAGCTTGTGACCTGCCTGTGAGGAATGACTCGACCCACCTAAGAGCTGAGCCCTGAATGCCAGCCTGTCCGACACGGTGGAGACGAATGTCATGATCCACCGTGTCGAACGCGGCCGACAGGTCCAGAAGCACCAGGGCCTGTGGTCTTTTTGCATCTGCATTCCCTCTCAGAGTATCCATAACTGCCAGGATAACAGCTTCCGTGGAGTGGGCCGGCCTAAAGCCGGCCTGATTAGGCTCAAGGAAGCAAGAGCTCTCGATAAAGTTGGAAAAGCACCGGGTGACATGTGCTTCGAGAAGTTTTGACAAATAGGGCAGCAGGGATATTGGTCGGTAGTTAGAAAGTTCGGCAGGGTCCGCCCCTGGTTTTTTCAAGAGCGGCACAAGAATAGCTTCCTTGAAGGAGCTAGGGACTGCGCCAGAGATGAGGGATGCATTCAGGAATGGTAATATGCATTCTGGTAGCTTAAGACAAATGTCCCGCAGTACTGAAGGAGGGCAATGGTCGTTCGGTGAGCCAGATCTTACACGAGTAGCTAATTCCGCTAAGGCGGGAGGATCTATGATAGGGAGCTGAGTGAGGGATAAAAGATTATCAGGGGAAACATCAGGGAATGGTGACTGTGGGATAGGAATGATAGAATCTTTTATTTTGATGATCTTCTCAATGAAGAAGAGATTGAGGGCATCACAGGTCTCCTTAGTCGGAGTTTGGGCTGGAAGGGTCCTATCGTCAGTGGTCAGCTCGTTCATAATCTTGAACACTTCTTGAGATTTATTGGTAGCAGAGAAGATTCTGTCGGAGATATGCTCCGATTTAGCTGAGAGAATAGCTAATTTGTATTCTCTGCGGGCTGCCACATATCTCCGTCTAGATGACTTAGGGTAATCCCGTCTCCATGTGCGTTCCAATTGGCGGACCTCAAGTTTTAATTGCTTGAGGTTGTCAGAGAACCACCTGTTGGCGCTAGGATGTCTGGTGCAGGGGAACTTAATTAATGGGGCAAATTGATCACTGGCCCCTTTTAGCCAGCTACCGATATCAGTGTCCATCCTATTAACATCATCATGGGTGCTGATAATAGGGCGAGTGGTGGCCAGGGTTGCTAAAAATCCCTTTGAATCGTAGTTGTTCTATTTGCGTGAGGAACCGCCTGCCATCAGGGGGGGCTTAATCCACCCACTGAGAGTGAAGGTAGTGTCAATAATATGGTGGTCCGACCACGCGCATGGAAATATAGAAGGCTGAGAAAGGGTAAGATTTGTAGTCCAAACATGATCTAATATGTTGTGGAAAAGTAAATTTTGCCATGTTATATGTGCCCACGTGTTCCCCATACTATGTTATATGTGCATGATCGATATGCATGTATCCCCCTATGATCCATTAAAGACGCAATCATAGTTGTGTCCAACTCTAGTATGCCAGTATCCAGTTCTCGTGAAAGCAACGAGTATTAGGCATTCTACAGTGTGCACGTTAATTCATTGAATTGTCCCCGTTCCTAGGCCTCAAAAGGGCCCGGACATCAGATTCAAGCTCCAGTCTCCTGAACCCACTCCGAGGAGCGATGCAGCCCCCACCTGCATCCCTGACCCTTCACTTACTTCCTGCCGCGCAGTGCCCGGCCTGGCTCTGCCTATCTGCCAAGAGTATGTTATGCTTCTAGTTATCAGTTCAGCTTTTCTCCTTTGCATTCCTAAACTACTGAATCGCATCAATAGTTTCAGCCATGGTCTAGCCTTTCTGTCTCCATGTAAGAGAGTTACTGTATTAATATTCATAGAATATTCCTAGCACACGCAATACATGTAGAATTACGCATGCACCAGTCTTAGTGTCAAGAAGCCTTTGCCCTGATAACTTTTGGATTCTATCAACATGTACTCCAAACACCAGATACCAGATATGCTATAGGTACATGTCGTCCTGACACCGCAGACTTTAGTCTCCTCTTCTAGCGCAGAAGTCATAGCCCCCAATTCTTCCTGGTAACACGTCATTGCCCGTTTGCGCGCACCACTAGGTTAAAGGTCCCAGCTGCTCAGGTAGCCCCCTCCATGTTTCCGCCCCATTTATGACACTTCTGTGACGTCTTCATCACATGTCTATGTATACGCCCTGTACACGCCTTCTTGTTACACCCATTTTGTCCTTATCTTTCGCGACTGCTACGAGTTACGCCTACTGCTACGCCTATTGTATGCAATGTAATGTAATGTATTATACTATATATATGCTGCACTGTCGATGAGGCATTGCAGCTGCCATCCATTCTATTTCCGTGCAGGCTATCCCGTTCCTGTCCCTTCCCTTATGCCTGATTAAAGCCTGTTAGACTCAGATACCTCGAATCCTGTCTCTTATTTATTGAGCTAACTGTTTTATTCACTGTATTCAAAAATAGTACCGGTAATTAATTATTTATTTACCACATAATGGCGCCCGAACAGGGACTGGCCCTTTCCCCACGCGCCGGCGAAGCCACGCAGGCCCCCTGACCCTCTGCAGCCGTGACGGAACCATACCGTGCACGTGCAGATATTTCTGCTTCAAGTATCCCTCAGGCCCACGGAGGAGACGGAGGTTGCGGTCCAGCATCCAGACGAGGCGGTGAGGAACGCGGCGAGTCCCGACCAGAGCCCAAGCCGAGAGTACAAGGTCCGAGGTATCCGGAGGCCCACCTGTAACTGAAGTCCGAAGTTCGTAGTCCGACGTCGTAGCAGTCCAGTCCAGTCCGAGGCCTTCCGTTCTTGCTGCCCGGTGAGTACCGTTGCTGGGGTAGTATCTAGACAGGGTCAATTAATTTGTCTCTGGTCCAGTGGGTTTGGGTACACAGATCCAGTCCGAAGTGTTCACCTAGGTGGACACGGGTCCTGACGTGTCTCTTTATGGGACCGGTATGTTTCGTACTGTTTTAGCAGTGCATCTAGTAATTCTAGTAAGTTTCGTTCTCGAGAAATTCATGTGTTCTGTTCTCAGTATATCAGGTAATACTCTGTCCGAACTGTTATTCTAAATGTGATTTAATATGTTTTCAATGTCGTGGTATGAGTGATTTGTTTTTCTATTCATTACTGTGTTTATCGTGTATTGTATTGTGTTCGGATTCAAGTCTAGAATGCCTCTGTTTTCCAAGTTACGTCAGTTAAAGACCAGAAAAGGGTTACTCGAGGAAGCAGTTCCTGTCCCGCCTAGGGACAGTCCCGGACATTTTATGTATCATAAGCATGGCTTAGGTGCCATATTATATCTAGACTTATGGGTGGACTATACCAAGGAGTTGGAAGAGAAATATAGATGGCCCATATCAGGTACATGGGATGCCGAGTGCATCATGCGAGTAGAAGAAGCATTATGGAAAAAGAAAGCCAGACAGTCCCAGAAAGATGCCATCGAGTTATGGCGCAAAGAATCTCATAAAAGAACCGAAAAAGAAATCAGAAAAACAGAATTAAGTAGGGAATCCTCAGAAAGAGCCCAAGAAAGGGAATTAATCGAAGTAGGTGAACGAGTTAAAGCAGAACAGTCAGACAGACAGAGAAATGCCCTTATTAAGGGTATGTATCCTCTTCTTGCCGAGGGCTTGCCAAAAGCAACCCCGGAAGCACCATGTAATTTTCCACCGCCATTGGTCCCGATTAAGCTACGTCACAAACCGACCGCAGCTGATATTTTTCTCTCGTCCTATTTGGACGATACAGTCCCAGAATATGCAAATCCTGGTCCGCCTGCTCCCGTAAATAATGTAATTCCTGCTCCTCCAGCCACCGGGGCCGTGGGTACAGTTCACGTTACAGCACCTGTTGCAGCATCAGGTTACAGCACCCCCGGCCCAGCCCACAGTGCATGTACCCGCTACATCAGCCGCTCTACCAGCACGTACAGTACACACCGACGATTCTAGTTTAGGAGCCGCGGGGGGAGATTCTCCTGGTACCCCGCCTCAACACAGACGTATGACGCTACATGAACTAGCGTTACAGCGTACGCCAAAAGTGAATACATACGTAGATATCAAGCGAGCACTTACCGAATGTCGTTATGATCCAGTTCCAGGCGATGGTACCATGGTCATATATTCATTACGTTTAAGACGGGTGACCGACTATTTGGACACCCTGCCCGATATGAGAGAACATCTAGACCGAATATATCGCTTTATCCGTACAGGAGTGAATCCAGAAAGTGTTCACGAAGCCATGGCTCAAAGAAAAGTCGAGACCCAGCTCATGCTTTTAAAGTTTTTAATTAACTGTTTAATTAGAGAGCAAGATTGTCCGGAAAAAGATCAAGAAGAAATGAAAGTCCTGACCAGGTGGAGTGACAATATAGCCGAGGGAAAACACAAGACACAAAATTGTATAGAGAGTATGTACAAGAAAATTCGTAGGGAAATAATAAAGTTACACGAGAAACGAGAAGCAACACAAGCAACCGAGAAAGAAGACGACTCTTCTACTGAAGAGGTAGACGACGAGAATCCCTCCAGAATAGCGTATGTAGGTAGAACTAGACTTTCCGAACGACATTCACGCCTAGATCACAAGAAAGTTTTTCCTCCTCCAGCACCAGAACAGGGTTCTCTTGAGCAAGTATTCCAGGCTACCGATCACATTCTGAAATCACGAATAGGCTATAGTGAGCTCAGTACAATGCATGAACAAGAACTAGCCCGATCAGCAGTCCGCTGGACTACTGATTCTACCACTTTTCCAGACGAAATAGTGGCTCAAATGTTTCTGAAACTGCCCCCAGCCGAGCAGCGACTGGTGGGTATGTATATGATTCAGCACCTCATTACACTGTATGAGGAACAGCATTCTGATCCAGGTCCGCTACATGATGTCTTGAACGAGTTACTCCAGTACAGATGGAGAGGTCTAGGTACTGATTTAATTAGTGTCGTTCTAGAACAGCGCCACAAATATCGAACGTTTCTGAATCCACATTTTGTTCACGTCTCATCTCCAGAAAGTAAATCATTTTACATAGATAGACAGAATCCGTTACGAGAAGTACACCCAGTTAGGACAGCGGGTGGTGATCTAGAACGAGTATTTGTTTACACCCCCATCACAAAAATGGAACTCTTAGAGATGAAGAAGCTAATTCCCTGCCACGATAAAGATCCAGCCGGGTTCCACCGTGAATTAAAAGACATGCTCCGTATGGGAGAATACACGTATCCTGATATCATTAAAATGTTAAAGGTCCTGTTGCCCGCGGGCGTATATGAAAAACTCAAGGAAAAAGAATGGGAGGTGGGAGAGAAAAAGATAGATTGGACAGCTCTAGAAGCTGAAGATAATTCACGAGTACCAGGTACCGGTCTTGGGGGGAAAGCTAAAGAATTGCCCGAGTTATTGATACAAGTTTTGCCAAGATTACTAGCCACAAAAAAGGAAGATTGGGATGCCATCTCAGCTTGTAAACAGAAACAAGATGAAGACACTAGTGATTTCTATTCTAGATTTGAAAAATGTTTTATTATTAATAGTGGTCTGAAAACAAGTAGTGAATCGTACCCTCATCTTTTTGTTACCAAACTAGTCGAGAATTCAAGTCCACAAGTTAAAAATCGAGTATTGAAAGTCGAAAGCACCTGGCAAGCTAATACTCCGTCACAGATGCTTCAAATGCTCCAGTATCACCAGAACAGAATCAGGGAAGAGCAGGAACACGAAAGGAGACGTATGAAAGACACGAAAATGAAAGTATTAGTTGCACAATCTGTTCCACAAGACAGTCAGAAGAGGGGTCCGAATCAAGCCAGCCATCCTGCAGCTCCCGTTAAAGGGACCTGCAATTACTGTAAACAGCCAGGTCATTTTATAAACGAGTGTGCAGTTCTGAAACACAACATAGCTACTGGTAAAACTAAAGAGAGACCACGTCCGCCTAGACAAGAACAAGTTTCACAGACTTCTCAGCCACCACAGAATGCACAACAGACAGTTACAGCACCGCAGCCTATCGCTGCAACACAGCATGTTACACAGCAGATGTACCAGTATGCCCAGACAGAGTATCCAGATTATCAGCCGTATTCATGAAACAGCCTAGAGAGGGAGGTAGGCTTGCCTCTCATCGAGATACCTGTAGATCAAGAGGGTCCCTATGTACACAGTCAAGTATTAGGGAAAGACAGAAAGTTTCTGATTGATACAGGGGCAAGTAGGACTACCATCAGTCATGACGAGGTTCCAGGGGCTCCGCTCTCAGGCTCTAGAAATGTTTCCCTTGGATTTTCAGGAAAGCCTATTGTTAATGAAATATCGAAACCAGTTACTCTAGAAGTCGGTCCATTGTCCCGAACTACTGATTTGTTACTCACGAAATCTTGTCCAGAAAATTTGTTAGGCATTAAGACATTGAGAGAATTAGGGGCAGTCATATGTTGCTCCCCAGAAGGGGTCCGCCTGTTCTTGCGAGATTTTAAAGGTCATTATGTATTACGTGATTTTGATCCAAGATTATTGCATGTACCACAGCATTTATGGGCGCAAGGTCCAACTGATGTAGGTTGTATGCATATCACACCCCATCGTGTGACTCTAAAGCAAGGTGTTGTTTTACCCCGAATCAGACAGTACAAATTGCCACCTGAGGCTGTAGCAGCCTTATCCAAAATTATTGACGAACTTATTGCCCAAGGAGTGGTTGTAGAAACTGACTCCAACGTATGTCATTCTCCTATCATTCCAGTCCTGAAACGTACTGATCCAAATGCACCTCCAGTATATCGATTAGTGATTGACCTTCGAGAACTTAATAAATGTATCATACCCCAGTACCCAGTAGTCCCAGATATTTCATCCCTCTTGACAGCCATTGATTCTGAAGCTACGTTCTTCACAGTTATCGATCTCAAGAACGCATTCTTCAGTGTCCCCATTCATCCAGACAGCCAGTTCCTTTTCGGTTTCTGTTTAAATGGAAGAAGCTATAAATTCACACGAGCACCTCAAGGTTTTACGGAAAGCCCTAGTATTTACAGTCAAGCACTTAAGAGACAACTAGACAATATTCACATGCCGACTGACACTGCCCTGCTCCAGTATGTCGATGATCTACTGATCACAGCCCGTTCTGAACGTGACTGCGAGCGAGCGTCACTTACAGTTCTGTATTTTCTGGCCGAGATGGGGCACAAGGTGTCCCCTTCCAAATTACGATTCTGTGTCCAGCAAGTGGTCTACTTGGGACACTTACTGTCCAAGAGGGGTAGGCAGTTGACACCTGACCGTATCCAGTTAATAGCACGTCTTCCACAGCCCAAGACACAGAAGGAGGTGCGAGCTTTTATCGGCCTCACTTCTTACTGCAGACAATGGATTCCTCAATATGCATTTCTAGCCAAACCACTGATACAGTTAACGACACAGGAGGCAGCCACATCGACTGTCCTCCCTTGGACCCAGGAACATACACTTGTTTTTAATGAGTTAAAGAAAGCCTTATGCCAAGCACCTGTTCTAGCAACACCGAACTACAGTAAGCCTTTTACACTTTTTGTCACTGAACGTGATGGTACTGCATTATCTGTTCTTACACAAGATCAAGCAGGACAATACAAGCCCTGTGCTTATTTTTCGAGCACATTAGATCCAGTGGCCCAGGCTCTGCCTGCGTGCCTCAAGTCAGTCGCTGCCACAGCTCTAGCTATCAGACAAAGTGATTCCATAGTGTTAGGACATTCCCTGACAGTACAAGTTCCACACTCCGTGGAAGTTCTTTTAAACCGAACACAGACTCAGCACTTGACAATTGCACGTTTAACAGGTTATGAACTGACACTGTTTCAGCCACACATAGAAATCAGACGCTGCAACATTCTAAATCCTGCTACACTGTTACCGTCAGTTACTTCAAATCCTGCCACACATGACTGTGTGGAAGTTGTTAACACTATGACAAAGCCAAGACAAGATCTGACAGATATTGCATTACCTGAACCCGACCTGACACTTTATGTGGATGGTTCATGTATGAGAACAAGTACAGGAGAACTAGTAGCCGCGTATGCAGTGACTACTGACACCGAAGTTATAGAAACACATCGTATTGACACCCTGTCTGCTCAAGCAGCAGAGCTAGTCGCTCTGACCCAAGCCTGCATACGTGCCAAGAACCTGAAAGTAAACATATACACAGATTCACGTTATGCATTCAGAGTCGTACACGACTTTGGAGTGCTCTGGCAGGAACGAGGTTTCATGACTTCTCATGGAACCAAGATTCAGCATGGTCTCCTCATTCAAGCTCTGTTAGATGCAATACATTTACCGACAGCTATCGCTATCATGAAGTGCAAGGCACATACGAAAGTCACTGATATTATTTCCCAAGGTAACGATCTAGCAGATCGAACAGCCAAGCTCACAGCTCAGACTCCAGACATTCCAGTTAACACGACACAGACACTCACTCCAGATCAGACTACTTGTATGACAGTTAAGGACCCTACACAAGATGTCATAGACATACAGTCACATGCTACTCCCGAAGAAATCAAGAAATGGTCCGAACAAGGAGGGGTCCAGACAGATCAAGGATGGTTGACGAAGGGAAAAGCCACATGGTTTCTCCCCGACTCTATGGTTCAAGTCATTATTAACACCGCACATAGTCCAGCACATCTAGGAGAAAAAGCTATGTTAGACAGTATTCAGAACCTTTGGTTCAACAAGCATTTACGAGCAGCAGCCAAGCAGAAAGTACGTACCTGTATGATATGTTGTCAGTTCAATCCAGGTAAAAGTGTCCCTGTGGAACAAGGTGGATTCCAACCTCTTGACCACCCTTTTAAAGTCCTCCAGATGGATTATATTCAGATGGAGCGATGTCGAGGTTTCAAGTATGTCCTCGTAGTTGTATGCGCTTTGTCCAGGTGGACAGAAGCATATCCAGTTCCAGATTACACAGCTGCGACCACTGCCAGGCAGTTGGTTCGTGAGTATTTTCCCCGCTATGGATTACCTAGGGTCGTGTATTCAGATAATGGCCTGCCATTCTCATCCGAGCTCATGAAACAAGTTTCCCTTCTGTTAGGGTACCAGTGGAAGTTCCATTGTGTACGCCATCCTGAAGCAGCCGGTCTCGTAGAGAGACATAACCAGACTTTGAAAATCCGCATTGCTAAAGTGTGTACAGAAAAAGGTGTAGATTGGTTAGTAGCCCTACCAGTTGCTCTTTTTTATATGAGAATGGTTGCACATTCCAGATCAGGTCTGTCCCCTTATTCGGCCGCCCTCCAAACATGTGGGGTACACCTAGACCCCGTAGCATTACAGACGTTTCCAGTAATATGCTGACAGATTACCTAGCTTCCTTGATGTCTGCCCTACACTCTTGTCGTTCACAGGTTGCCGCTGCATTTCCAGACAACACTGAGGTGAAACCACATGAAGTCGTTCCGGGAGAATTCGTCCTGGTGCGCAACTTCGATCGTTCAAGTCCGTTGGAGCCCCGTTGGAAGGAGCCCAGCTGGTGTTATTGACAACAAGGACTGCCGTCAAGCTCGAGGGTCGTAAGGGCTGGGTGCATACCAGCCATATCAAGAAATTCCATGGATTGCGACAAAAGACATTTATCAAAGACTGCCCTATTCTTAAGGACTGCCCAAAGACAGACTCTGAATTCAAACCTCCCCTGTTAGAGAAAACTCCGCAGCAGGAGTATAAAGCAAAACTCCGGTCTAGTAAAGTAAGTCAGCCAGTTTAATTGTCTAAGTCCCTCTCGGGTGAAACGGTTAGACAGGTTCCTGACATGTATGAGACAGACCCACACAGTGAGAGAGTTAGTCAAAACTCTAAAAGATGTATTATCGTTCTGTTCTTTTTATTATTCTTGAGTCTTATGGTTACATGCACAAGTTATGCTTTACATTTATGTTTTCCAATTTCACATGTACATATGTTTTCTAATGTTACAGTAGAGCACACATTTAGTGATCTGCCTCCTCACGAGCTATCCTATCGTCTTGCTATGCGTAACAACACATTCATCCGAATGTTGCATTATTCACACCAGACCAGCAATGCCACTAATTGTTGGGTGTGTGGTCGACTCCCCCCTTTCCAGACACCGAAGGGAGTTCTGCCACTTTTTCCCTATCCGTTTTCACATAATGGTTCGTGTGGAGCATGGTCCACGTTAACATCATCCTCCACTGATATGTCCCTTCTGAATCGAACATGTTTCCCAGACAAGCAAGGTCTTTCCCATAGAACAGGGTTAGATCTAGAAAATGAAGTATATGATTTAGGTAATTATTCCTCGAATTTCATGGTCCTGAATGTTCAGTCCGATACTACTCCAGATTTGCCTGCTATTTCAGTACTACCAGTCAACGGCGAATTATGTGTCAGAAAGAATGGTTCCGCACATGTAGGACATAGTGATTGTACTACTATTGTCGAGTATAGTGACAGTGGGAAATCTATTTTCAAAGCCTCACGTCATTCTTATTTTGTTTGTGGTCAGACCGCATATGTTCGTCTGCCCCTCGATTGGGATGGAACATGTTACATTGCCTTCCTACTGCCACCAGTTTTTCTAGCCCCATCCGATTATCACAGAAACACACATCTAGTACACGTTAGACCTAGAAGGGAGACTGAGTCCCCAATTGTCGATCAAACTGAAACTGCTCTAGAACAATATCAAGACTTCAATAAAGGTTTCTTTTTCTTTATAGGTCCTGTCCAGAATACTAAGTTAATACGTAGGTTAACCAGAACCCTTGAAGCAGTAGTGAATGAGACTACTTCCGCTCTAGGTAATTTAACCGAAGAACAATCCGCTATGCGTTTTGTTGTGCTCCAAAATCGTCTCGTTCTTGACGTCATACTGGCCGATAGAGGAGGAGCTTGTAGAGTCATCGGATCTAGTTGCTGCATTTTCATTCCTAATAACGCACCGTCTGTTTATTCAGCTATAACCAGACTTCATAAAATTGCCCATCAGTTACACCAGAATCCAGGCACCTGGACATGGTCCGGTTGGCTCTGGAGTATTATATCTGCCTGGGGATGGAAAGTATTGTCATTCCTAGGTATAGCAGTAATGATCGTATTCAGTTGCTGCCTCTGCTTACAATGTGGCCCTGCGATTTGCGGCATGTGTGCTACCTCTTGTATTCCTAGTCCTAAATCCCGTTCCAAGACAATTCGAGACGAGCAAATGATGCTATATGAACAGATAGATGGTATCATGAATATTGATGTTTCCTGATGGAAACGTAGGGCACAAGGAGGGAATGTGGAAAAGTAAATTTTGCCATGTTATATGTGCCTACGTGTTCCCCATACTATGTTATATGTGCATGATCGATATGCATGTATCCCCCTATGATCCATTAAAGACGCAATCATAGTTGTGTCCAACTCTAGTATGCCAGTATCCAGTTCTCGTGAAAGCAACGAGTATTAGGCATTCTACAGTGTGCACGTTAATTCATTGAATTGTCCCCGTTCCTAGGCCTCAAAAGGGCCCGGACATCAGATTCAAGCTCCAGTCTCCTGAACCCACTCCGAGGAGCGATGCAGCCCCCACCTGCATCCCTGACCCTTCACTTACTTCCTGCCGCGCAGTGCCCGGCCTGGCTCTGCCTGTCTGCCAAGAGTATGTTATGCTTCTAGTTATCAGTTCAGCTTTTCTCCTTTGCATTCCTAAACTACTGAATCGCATCAATAGTTTCAGCCATGGTCTAGCCTTTCTGTCTCCATGTAAGAGAGTTACTGTATTAATATTCATAGAATATTCCTAGCACACGCAATACATGTAGAATTACGCATGCACCAGTCTTAGTGTCAAGAAGCCTTTGCCCTGATAACTTTTGGATTCTATCAACATGTACTCCAAACACCAGATACCAGATATGCTATAGGTACATGTCGTCCTGACACCGCAGACTTTAGTCTCCTCTTCTAGCGCAGAAGTCATAGCCCCCAGTTCTTCCTGGTAACACGTCATTGCCCGTTTGCGCGCACCACTAGGTTAAAGGTCCCAGCTGCTCAGGTAGCCCCCTCCATGTTTCCGCCCCATTTATGACACTTCTGTGACGTCTTCATCACATGTCTATGTATACGCCCTGTACACGCCTTCTTGTTACACCCATTTTGTCCTTATCTTTCGCGACTGCTACGAGTTACGTCTACTGCTACGCCTATTGTATGCAATGTAATGTAATGTATTATACTATATATATGCTGCACTGTCGATGAGGCATTGCAGCTGCCATCCATTCTATTTCCGTGCAGGCTATCCCGTTCCTGTCCCTTCCCTTCTGCCTGATTAAAGCCTGTTAGACTCAGATACCTCGAATCCTGTCTCTTATTTATTGAGCTATCTGTTTTATTCACTGTATTCAAAAATAGTACCGGTAATTAATTATTTATTTACCACATAATGGCGCCCGAACAGGTACTTGCCCTTTCCCCACGCGCCGGCGAAGCCACGCAGGCCCCCTGACCCTCTGCAGCCGTGACGGAACCATACCGTGCACGTGCAGATATTTCTGCTTCAAGTATCCCTCAGGCCCACGGAGGAGACGGAGGTTGCGGTCCAGCATCCAGACGAGGCGGTGAGGAACGCGGCGAGTCCCGACCAGAGCCCAAGCCGAGAGTACAAGGTCCGAGGTATCCGGAGGCCCACCTGTAACTGAAGTCCGAAGTTCGTAGTCCGACGTCGTAGCAGTCCAGTCCAGTCCGAGGCCTTCCGTTCTTGCTGCCCGGTGAGTACCGTTGCTGGGGTAGTATCTAGACAGGGTCAATTAATTTGTCTCTGGTCCAGTGGGTTTGGGTACACAGATCCAGTCCGAAGTGTTCACCTAGGTGGACACGGGTCCTGACGTGTCTCTTTATGGGACCGGTATGTTTCGTACTGTTTTAGCAGTGCATCTAGTAATTCTAGTAAGTTTCGTTCTCGAGAAATTCATGTGTTCTGTTCTCAGTATATCAGGTAATACTCTGTCCGAACTGTTATTCTAAATGTGATTTAATATGTTTTCAATGTCGTGGTATGAGTGATTTGTTTTTCTATTCATTACTGTGTTTATCGTGTATTGTATTGTGTTCGGATTCAAGTCTAGAATGCCCCTGTTTTCCAAGTTACGTCAGTTAAAGACCAGAAAAGGGTTACTCGAGGAAGCAGTTCCTGTCCCGCCTAGGGACAGTCCCAGACATTTTATGTATCATAAGCATGGCTTAGGTGCCATATTATATCTAGACTTATGGGTGGACTATACCAAGGAGTTGGAAGAGAAATATAGATGGCCCATATCAGGTACATGGGATGCCGAGTGCATCATGCGAGTAGAAGAAGCATTATGGAAAAAGAAAGCCAGACAGTCCCAGAAAGATGCCATCGAGTTATGGCGCAAAGAATCTCATAAAAGAACCGAAAAAGAAATCAGAAAAACAGAATTAAGTAGGGAATCCTCAGAAAGAGCCCAAGAAAGGGAATTAATCGAAGTAGGTGAACGAGTTAAAGCAGAACAGTCAGACAGACAGAGAAATGCCCTTATTAAGGGTATGTATCCTCTTCTTGCCGAGGGCTTGCCGAAAGCAACCCCGGAAGCACCATGTAATTTTCCGCCACCATTGGTCCCGATTAAGCTACGTCACAAACCGACCGCAGCTGATATTTTTCTCTCGTCCTATTTGGACGATACAGTCCCAGAATATGCAAATCCTGGTCCGCCTGCTCCCGTAAATAATGTAATTCCTGCTCCTCCAGCCACCGGGGCCGTGGGTACAGTTCACGTTACAGCACCTGTTGCAGCATCTGTTACAGCACCCCCGGCCCAGCCCACAGTGCATGTACCCGCTACATCAGCCGCTCTACCAGCACGTACAGTACACACCGACGATTCTAGTTTAGGAGCCGCGGGGGGAGATTCTCCTGGTACCCCGCCTCAACACAGACGTATGACGCTACATGAACTAGCGTTACAGCGTACGCCAAAAGTGAATACATACGTAGATATCAAGCGAGCACTTACCGAATGTCGTTATGATCCAGTTCCAGGCGATGGTACCATGGTCATATATTCATTACGTTTAAGACGGGTGACCGACTATTTGGACACCCTGCCCGATATGAGAGAACATCTAGACCGAATATATCGCTTTATCCGTACAGGAGTGAATCCAGAAAGTGTTCACGAAGCCATGGCTCAAAGAAAAGTCGAGACCCAGCTCATGCTTTTAAAGTTTTTAATTAATTGTTTAATTAGAGAGCAAGATTGTCCGGAAAAAGATCAAGAAGAAATGAAAGTCCTGACCAGGTGGAGTGACAATATAGCCGAGGGAAAACACAAGACACAAAATTGTATAGAGAGTATGTACAAGAAAATTCGTAGGGAAATAATAAAGTTACACGAGAAACGAGAAGCAACACAAGCAACCGAGAAAGAAGACGACTCTTCTACTGAAGAGGTAGACGACGAGAATCCCTCCAGAATAGCGTATGTAGGTAGAACTAGACTTTCCGACCGACATTCACGCCTAGATCCCAAGAAAGTTTTTCCTCCTCCAGCACCAGAACAGGGTTCTCTTGAGCAAGAATTCCAGGCTACCGATCACATTCTGAAATCACGAATAGGCTATAGTGAGCTCAGTACAATGCATGAACAAGAACTAGCCCGATCAGCAGTCCGGTGGACTACTGATTCTACCACTTTTCCAGACGAAATAGTGGCTCAAATGTTTCTGAAACTGCCCCCAGCCGAGCAGCGACTGGTGGGTATGTATATGATTCAGCACCTCATTACACTGTATGAGGAACAGCATTCTGATCCAGGTCCGCTACATGATGTCTTGAACGAGTTACTCCAGTACAGATGGAGAGGTCTAGGTACTGATTTAATTAGTGTCGTTCTAGAACAGCGCCACAAATATCGAACGTTTCTGAATCCACATTTTGTTCACGTCTCATCTCCAGAAAGTAAATCAGTTTACATAGATAGACAGAATCCGTTACGAGAAGTACACCCAGTTAGGACAGCGGGTGGTGATCTAGAACGAGTATTTGTTTACACCCCCATCACAAAAATGGAACTCTTAGAGATGAAGAAGCTAATTCCCTGCCACGATAAAGATCCAGCCGGGTTCCACCGTGAATTAAAAGACATGCTCCGTATGGGAGAATACACGTATCCTGATATCATTAAAATGTTAAAGGTCCTGTTGCCCGCGGGCGTATATGAAAAACTCAAGGAAAAAGAATGGGAGGTGGGAGAGAAAAAGATAGATTGGACAGCTCTAGAAGCTGAAGATAATTCACGAGTACCAGGTACCGGTCTTGGGGGGAAAGCTAAAGAATTGCCCGAGTTATTGATACAAGTTTTGCCAAGATTACTAGCCACGAAAAAGGAAGATTGGGATGCCATCTCAGCTTGTAAACAGAAACAAGATGAAGACACTAGTGATTTCTATTCTAGATTTGAAAAATGTTTTATTATTAATAGTGGTCTGAAAACAAGTAGTGAATCGTACCCTTATCTTTTTGTTACCAAACTAGTCGAGAATTCAAGTCCACAAGTTAAAAATCGAGTATTGAAAGTCGAAAGCACCTGGCAAGCTAATACTCCGTCACAGATGCTTCAAATGCTCCAGTATCACCAGAACAGAATCAGGGAAGAGCAGGAACACGAAAGGAGACGTATGAAAGACACGAAAATGAAAGTATTAGTTGCACAATCTGTTCCACAAGACAGTCAGAAGAGGGGTCCGAATCAAGCCAGCCATCCTGCAGCTCCCGTTAAAGGGACCTGCAATTACTGTAAACAGCCAGGTCATTTTATAAACGAGTGTGCAGTTCTGAAACACAACATAGCTACTGGTAAAACTAAAGAGAGACCACGTCCGCCTAGACAAGAACAAGTTTCACAGACTTCTCAGCCACCACAGAATGCACAACAGACAGTTACAGCACCGCAGCCTATCGCTGCAACACAGCATGTTACACAGCAGATGTACCAGTATGCCCAGACAGAGTATCCAGATTATCAGCTGTATTCATGAAACAGCCTAGAGAGGGAGGTAGGCTTGCCTCTCATCGAGATACCTGTAGATCAAGAGGGTCCCTATGTACACAGTCAAGTATTAGGGAAAGACAGAAAGTTTCTGATTGATACAGGGGCAAGTAGGACTACCATCAGTCATGACGAGGTTCCAGGGGCTCCGCTCTCAGGCTCTAGAAATGTTTCCCTTGGATTTTCAGGAAAGCCTATTGTTAATGAAATATCGAAACCAGTTACTCTAGAAGTCGGTCCATTGTCCCGAACTACTGATTTGTTACTCACGAAATCTTGTCCAGAAAATTTGTTAGGCATTAAGACATTCAGAGAATTAGGGGCAGTCATATGTTGCTCCCCAGAAGGGGTCCGCCTGTTCTTGCGAGATTTTAAAGGTCATTATGTATTACGTGATTTTGATCCAAGATTATTGCATGTACCACAGCATTTATGGGCGCAAGGTCCAACTGATGTAGGTTGTATGCATATCACACCCCATCGTGTGATTCTAAAGCAAGGTGTTGTTTTACCCCGAATCAGACAGTACAAATTGCCACCTGAGGCTGTAGCAGCCTTATCCAAAATTATTGACGAACTTATTGCCCAAGGAGTGGTTGTAGAAACTGACTCCAACGTATGTAATTCTCCTATCATTCCAGTCCTGAAACGTACTGATCCAAATGCACCTCCAGTATATCGATTAGTGATTGACCTTCGAGAACTTAATAAATGTATCATACCCCAGTACCCAGTAGTCCCAGATATTTCATCCCTCTTGACAGCCATTGATTCTGAAGCTACGTTCTTCACAGTTATCGATCTCAAGAACGCATTCTTCAGTGTCCCCATTCATCCAGACAGCCAGTTCCTTTTCGGTTTCTGTTTAAATGGAAGAAGCTATAAATTCACACGAGCACCTCAAGGTTTTACGGAAAGCCCTAGTATTTACAGTCAAGCACTTAAGAGACAACTAGACAATATTCACATGCCAACTGACACTGCCCTGCTCCAGTATGTCGATGATCTACTGATCACAGCCCGTTCTGAACGTGACTGCGAGCGAGCGTCACTTACAGTTCTGTATTTTCTGGCCGAGATGGGGCACAAGGTGTCCCCTTCCAAATTACGATTCTGTGTCCAGCAAGTGGTCTACTTGGGACACTTACTGTCCAAGAGGGGTAGGCAGTTGACACCTGACCGTATCCAGTTAATAGCACGTCTTCCACAGCCCAAGACACAGAAGGAGGTGCGAGCTTTTATCGGCCTCACTTCTTACTGCAGACAATGGATTCCTCAATATGCATTTCTAGCCAAACCACTGATACAGTTAACGACACAGGAGGCAGCCACATCGACTGTCCTCCCTTGGACCCAGGAACATACACTTGTTTTTAATGAGTTAAAGAAAGCCTTATGCCAAGCACCTGTTCTAGCAACACCGAACTACAGTAAGCCTTTTACACTTTTTGTCACTGAACGTGATGGTACTGCATTATCTGTTCTTACACAAGATCAAGCAGGACAATACAAGCCCTGTGCTTATTTTTCGAGCACATTAGATCCAGTGGCCCAGGCTCTGCCTGCGTGCCTCAAGTCAGTCGCTGCCACAGCTCTAGCTATCAGACAAAGTGATTCCATAGTGTTAGGACATTCCCTGACAGTACAAGTTCCACACTCCGTGGAAGTTCTTTTAAACCGAACACAGACTCAGCACTTGACAATTGCACGTTTAACAGGTTATGAACTGACACTGTTTCAGCCACACATAGAAATCAGACGCTGCAACATTCTAAATCCTGCTACACTGTTACCGTCAGTTACTTCAAATCCTGCCACACATGACTGTGTGGAAGTTGTTAACACTATGACAAAGCCAAGACAAGATCTGACAGATATTGCATTACCTGATCCCGACCTGACACTTTATGTGGATGGTTCATGTATGAGAACAAGTACAGGAGAACTAGTAGCCGCGTATGCAGTGACTACTGACACCGAAGTTATAGAAACACATCGTATTGACACCCTGTCTGATCAAGCAGCAGAGCTAGTCGCTCTGACCCAAGCCTGCATACGTGCCAAGAACCTGAAAGTAAACATATACACAGATTCACGTTATGCATTCGGAGTCGTACACGACTTTGGAGTGCTCTGGCAGGAACGAGGTTTCATGACTTCTCATGGAACCAAGATTCAGCATGGTCTCCTCATTCAAGCTCTGTTAGATGCAATACATTTACCGACAGCTATCGCTATCATGAAGTGCAAGGCACATACGAAAGTCACTGATATTATTTCCCAAGGTAACGATCTAGCAGATCGAACAGCCAAGCTCACAGCTCAGACTCCAGACATTCCAGTTAACACGACACAGACACTCACTCCAGATCAGACTACTTGTATGACAGTTAAGGACCCTACACAAGATGTCATAGACATACAGTCACATGCTACTCCCGAAGAAATCAAGAAATGGTCCGAACAAGGAGGGGTCCAGACAGATCAAGGATGGTTGACGAAGGGAAAAGCCACATGGTTTCTCCCCGACTCTATGGTTCAAGTCATTATTAACACCGCACATAGTCCAGCACATCTAGGAGAAAAAGCTATGTTAGACAGTATTTAGAACCTTTGGTTCAACAAGCATTTACGAGCAGCAGCCAAGCAGAAAGTACGTACCTGTATGATATGTTGTCAGTTCAATCCAGGTAAAAGTGTCCCGGTGGAACAAGGTGGATTCCAACCTCCTGACCACCCTTTTAAAGTCCTCCAGATGGATTATATTCAGATGGAGCGATGTCGAGGTTTCAAGTATGTCCTCGTAGTTGTATGCGCTTTGTCCAGGTGGACAGAAGCATATCCAGTTCCAGATTACACAGCTGCGACCACTGCCAGGCAGTTGGTTCGTGAGTATTTTCCCCGCTATGGATTACCTAGGGTCGTGTATTCAGATAATGGCCAGCCATTCTCATCCGAGCTCATGAAACAAGTTTCCCTTCTGTTAGGGTACCAGTGGAAGTTCCATTGTGTACGCCATCCTGAAGCAGCCGGTCTCGTAGAGAGACATAACCAGACTTTGAAAATCCGCATTGCTAAAGTGTGTACAGAAAAAGGTGTAGATTGGTTAGTAGCCCTACCAGTTGCTCTTTTTTATATGAGAATGGTTGCACATTCCAGATCAGGTCTGTCCCCTTACGAGGTCGTATTCGGCCGCCCTCCAAACATGTGGGGTACACCTAGACCCCGTAGCATTACAGACGTTTCCAGTAATATGCTGACAGATTACCTAGCTTCCTTGATGTCTGCCCTACACTCTTGTCGTTCACAGGTTGCCGCTGCATTTCCAGACAACACTGAGGTGAAACCGCATGAAGTCGTTCCGGGAGAATTCGTCCTGGTGCGCAACTTCGATCATTCAAGTCCGTTGGAGCCCCGTTGGAAGGAGCCCCAGCTGGTGTTATTGACAACAAGGACTGCCGTCAAGCTCGAGGGTCGTAAGGGCTGGGTGCATACCAGCCATATCAAGAAATTCCATGGATTGCGACAAAAGACATTTATCAAAGACTGCCCTATTCTTAAGGACTGCCCAAAGACAGACTCTGAATTCAAACCTCCCCTGTTAGAGAAAACTCCGCAGCAGGAGTATAAAGCAAAACTCCGGTCTAGTAAAGTAAGTCAGCCAGTTTAATTGTCTAAGTCCCTCTCGGGTGAAACGGTTAGACAGGTTCCTGACATGTATGAGACAGACCCACACAGTGAGAGAGTTAGTCAAAACTCTAAAAGATGTATTATCGTTGTGTTCTTTTTATTATTCTTGAGTCTTATGGTTACATGCACAAGTTATGCTTTACATTTATGTTTTCCAATTTCACATGTACATATGTTTTCTAATGCTACAGTAGAGCACACATTTAGTGATCTGCCTCCTCACGAGCTATCCTATCGTCTTGCTATGCGTAACAACACATTCATCCGAATGTTGCATTATTCACACCAGACCAGCAATGCCACTAATTGTTGGGTGTGTGGTCGACTCCCCCCTTTCCAGACACCGAAGGGAGTTCTGCCACTTTTTCCCTATCCGTTTTCACATAATGGTTCGTGTGGAGCATGGTCCACGTTAACATCATCCTCCACTGATATGTCCCTTCTGAATCGAACATGTTTCCCAGACAAGCAAGGTCTTTCCCATAGAACAGGGTTAGATCTAGAAAATGAAGTATATGATTTAGGTAATTATTCCTCGAATTTCATGGTCCTGAATGTTCAGTCCGATACTACTCCAGATTTGCCTGCTATTTCAGTACTACCAGTCAACGGCGAATTATGTGTCAGAAAGAATGGTTCCGCACATGTAGGATATAGTGATTGTACTACTATTGTCGAGTATAGTGACAGTGGGAAATCTATTTTCAAAGCCTCACGTCATTCTTATTTTGTTTGTGGTCAGACCGCATATGTTCGTCTGCCCCTCGATTGGGATGGAACATGTTACATTGCCTTCCTACTGCCACCAGTTTTTCTAGCCCCATCCGATTATCACAGAAACACACATCTAGTACACGTTAGACCTAGAAGGGAGACTGAGTCCCCAATTGTCGATCAAACTGAAACTGCTCTAGAACAATATCAAGACTTCAATAAAGGTTTCTTTTTCTTCATAGGTCCTGTCCAGAATACTAAGTTAATACGTAGGTTAACCAGAACCCTTGAAGCAGTAGTGAATGAGACTACTTCCGCTCTAGGTAATTTAACCGAAGAACAATCCGCTATGCGTTTTGTTGTGCTCCAAAATCGTCTTGTTCTTGATGTCATACTGGCCGATAGAGGAGGAGCTTGTAGAGTCATCGGATCTAGTTGCTGCATTTTCATTCCTAATAACGCACCGTCTGTTTATTCAGCTATAACCAGACTTCATAAAATTGCCCATCAGTTACACCAGAATCCAGGCACCTGGACATGGTCCGGTTGGCTCTGGAGTATTATATCTGCCTGGGGATGGAAAGTATTGTCATTCCTAGGTATAGCAGTAATGATCGTATTCAGTTGCTGCCTCTGCTCACAATGTGGCCCTGCGATTTGCGGCATGTGTGCTACCTCTTGTATTCCTAGTCCTAAATCCCGTTCCAAGACAATTCGAGACGAGCAAATGATGCTATATGAACAGATAGATGGTATCATGAATATTGATGTTTCCTGATGGAAACGTAGGGCACAAGGAGGGAATGTGGAAAAGTAAATTTTGCCATGTTATATGTGCCTACGTGTTCCCCATACTATGTTATATGTGCATGATCGATATGCATGTATCCCCCTATGATCCATTAAAGACGCAATCATAGTTGTGTCCAACTCTAGTATGCCAGTATCCAGTTCTCGTGAAAGCAACGAGTATTAGGCATTCTACAGTGTGCACGTTAATTCATTGAATTGTCCCCGTTCCTAGGCCTCAAAAGGGCCCGGACATCAGATTCAAGCTCCAGTCTCCTGAACCCACTCCGAGGAGCGATGCAGCCCCCACCTGCATCCCTGACCCTTCACTTACTTCCTGCCGCGCAGTGCCCGGCCTGGCTCTGCCTGTCTGCCAAGAGTATGTTATGCTTCTAGTTATCAGTTCAGCTTTTCTCCTTTGCATTCCTAAACTACTGAATCGCATCAATAGTTTCAGCCATGGTCTAGCCTTTCTGTCTCCATGTAAGAGAGTTACTGTATTAATATTCATAGAATATTCCTAGCACACGCAATACATGTAGAATTACGCATGCACCAGTCTTAGTGTCAAGAAGCCTTTGCCCTGATAACTTTTGGATTCTATCAACATGTACTCCAAACACCAGATACCAGATATGCTATAGGTACATGTCGTCCTGACACCGCAGACTTTAGTCTCCTCTTCTAGCGCAGAAGTCATAGCCCCCAGTTCTTCCTGGTAACACGTCATTGCCCGTTTGCGCGCACCACTAGGTTAAAGGTCCCAGCTGCTCAGGTAGCCCCCTCCATGTTTCCGCCCCATTTATGACACTTCTGTGACGTCTTCATCACATGTCTATGTATATGCCCTGTACACGCCTTCTTGTTACACCCATTTTGTCCTTATCTTTCGCGACTGCTACGAGTTACGCCTACTGCTACGCCTATTGTATGCAATGTAATGTAATGTATTATACTATATATATGCTGCACTGTCGATGAGGCATTGCAGCTGCCATCCATTCTATTTCCGTGCAGGCTATCCCGTTCCTGTCCCTTCCCTTATGCCTGATTAAAGCCTGTTAGACTCAGATACCTCGAATCCTGTCTCTTATTTATTGAGCTATCTGTTTTATTCACTGTATTCAAAAATAGTACCAGTAATTAATTATTTATTTACCACAATGTGACCTTTGATGTGGGTAGGTGAGGAAATATGTTGAGTCATGTTCAAACTTGTAAGGGTCTCAGATAGTGCCGTGGCATATGCACCTGCATTGGCATCATCAAACCAGTAATTAAAATCCCCGAAAAGGGCAAGGCTAGGATGTGAGGTCAGAAGAGCAGTCACCTGTTCGCATAAATTCTCGGAGAAGTCCGGCATAGAACGTGGAGGGCGATATAGCAGAGCAAAAGTGAAAGCCCCGGCTTTCGTTCCTAGACTAATGATCAGGTTCTCTACTTGTGATAATGCAGAAGAGGACGAAGAAATAAGATGGAATTGTTTTGAGATGATAGCCGCCACGCCACCTCCAGGGTGACCAGGGGGCCGGTCAGCGTGGAGGATAAAATAATCTGGAGGGAGGGCAGCCAGGATGTCGGGAAGGGAATCCTCTGTAAGCCAGGACTCAGTCAGCAAAAGTAAGTCCGGTTTTTCCTGCGTCAACAAGATAAAAATATCTGTCTGGTGTCTCACCATAGAAGGGGTATTTAAATATAACACCCGAATGGGAGTGTGGTTCTCTGGTGGAACTATCGGAGGAGAGCGGGGGCCATGAGGGAAGGGGGGTGTGCGAAGGATACCAAAAGCAGTGAGCTTCCCCATGGTGGATAATGAGGGTACATGGCAGGGTAAATTAAAATCCGAGATTGCCTAGCTGAGTATGAAATAAAATGACTAGCATCCCCTGCCCCTTGGCCTGGCCGGCCGCGGACGGGCGCAGACGGGCTGAACTCAGGCGCAACTCCGGCGCGCCTACGACGCGCCCGCTGCGCTCGTCCGCTGCGCTGACACATAGTGGCTGTTTAAATAGAGGAATAACGAGGGGGGTGTGGCAAAGATCCAATGCGCCGGCCAACCCAACCCAACCCAACCCAACCCAACCCAAGATGGCGCCCGCGGCCGCTGAAAGCCCGCCCCAACAGTCAGCCCTCAGCCGGCCGCGTAGCCTCTATAAAGAAAAAGCAGGGTAAGTAACCTATTAACTTTGAAGTCAGGTTAGTTAGGAGTCACAATAATAATGGCCAAAGATAAAATAAACGCCGCTGCTCGCAATCAGCAGGACGAAGGGTAAAATGACACAGCAGCTCTCCAGCTATCGCGCGCTAGCCCTCTGCCACCGGGCAGCATAGCAATCGCTGGGAGAAGGGAATGCTTGCTCCTAAATAGAGGGATGACGAGGGGGGTGTAGCAAAGATCCAATGCGCCGGCCAACCCAACCCAAGATGGCGCCCGCGGCCGCTGAAAGCCCGCCCCAACAGTCAGCCCTCAGCCGGCCGCGTAGCCTCTATAAAGAGAAAGCAGGGTAAGTAACCTATTAACTTTGAAGGCAGGTTAGTTAGGAGTCACAATAATAATGGCCAAAGATAAAATAAATGCCGCTGCTCGCAATCAGCAGGACGAAGGGTAAAATGACACAGCAGCTCTCCAGCTATCGCGCGCTAGCCCTCTGCCACCGGGCAGCGTAGCATAATTAATCAATTAAAATTACAAATTAAAATTAATTATTACAATTAGTTACCTATTAATACAAATTAATTACAAATTAACAATTAATTAATTAACAATTAAAATTAATTAACAATTAATTCAAAATAATTACATTTAAATACATTGATTTATTTAAATAATTATTAATAAATTACTTACCACCCTATTCCCCTATAAACCCACAACCCGCTACAGAAAATAAATTAGTACATTTAACATAATTAGCAATTAATCAATTAAATAAAATTAATTGGCAATTAAAATGTAATTAATTAACCATAAAAAATTAATTAACAATTAATTCTAAATAAATACCAATAAATAATTGTACATACTTAATTAATTATAAATACATTACTTCCCACCGAATTCCCCTATAAACCCACAACCCGCTACAGAAAATAAATTAGTAAAATTAACATAATTAGCAATTAATCAATTAATTCAAATTAATTGCCAATTAAAATGTAATTAATTACCAAATATAAATGTATTAACAATTAATTAAAAATGAATACCAATAAATAAAGTTACATATTTAATTAATTATAATTAAATTACTTCTCACCCTATTCCCTTATAAACCCAAAACCCGCTGCAGAATTAAATTACGCAAAAATTGAAAAAACAAAGTTCATTAATTAAAATAAATTATAACATAAATACACACTTTTTACACATATAATAACATAAAAAACACTATAAAAAATTCGATATTATTAAAAATTCGATAATTTTAATAACCTATATTATATACTTCGATATTTTAACTTTCTACATTTTTAACATTCAATATTACATTACTTACCTTAAAAACGATGTTTTTGATGTCTATATTCTGTCCATTCGATATTTTGTCCATTCTATATTTTAAACTCAATATTATGTCCATTCGATATTTTTTACTCGATATTTTGACTGTTTACCATTCCAAGGTCCTCTCATCTGTGATACTGAAGAAAAAGAAGAGAAAGTGAAATAAAACACGTGCCTAAGATCACACAAATGCCCAGGATCACACAATTTGGTTAAGTGAGGAAGTTGGGATTAATGACACTTTTCCTATTTTCACATTGTGCAATTCAGCCAATAGATGTATATTTGTGAAAAGGTGCATGTTATGGTCGGATTAATAAAAAATCATCACAAAACAGCACTTCACAATACATAGAAAAAACATAATACAGATGTGCATCACATTTATACCTGTGCAAATTCACATAATCATAAAAATTCAATACAATACATTACTTGGGACAAAAACATACAAATATTGAGCGAAAATCAATGAGTAAGAAATACATCCAGAGCTTTGAATTTGAACAACCAGCAAACAAATGTGTAGCTTTTTGAAGTGCCAAGTGCTTGAGAACAAGCGACCCACTATCATCTGATACTATAAAAAAACCTTCAGAAGGACATAAGCAAACAAAGCTGAGCTACAGATACAATAATGTTTTCGGTAATTGTTAGAAACTTTATCATCTGACAAATTAATGATATAGAAACACTAGATAAACATAGAATGAGAGCCTGGCAAACGGATCTCACCCCTGCTTTAAATAATTACGGTTTTAAAAATATACGGTACATTAAGCAGTTTTGGCAAGGCACATACAATATGCAGTAAAGTTTCTTGTTACTATCCGCCTAGTGTACATTAACTGGTTGGCCAGTGTGGTATCCATGTTGGCGTGCACTCCGCAGTGGGGTGCCTACCAAGTCTTAATTTTAAAAATATATCCCTTATATGTCCTGGAAAATAAGTAGACAAATAGGGCTGGATTCACAAAGTCTGATGCAAATTAATCATTAACCAGGCATGTTTGTTGCTGCCAATGTCTCTATATCCACAATACATTATTTTGTCTTAATCTTTATATTTCAGAACTGTTTAAAGCTAAACTTTGTCATTTCTGGGAACCCTGACTGCAAGTCAAACCTCTGAAAACATGTTGAAATGTAGGATCTCCAAGTGCCAGCATAAAATGTGATTTATTTTGTACCCACAGTTATTTCCTAGGGAGTAAAGATTAGATAAAAACAAGGAATGCACACATTTCAAAAATGGCCCTTGCGCCACCATGGAGTGTCTTCGGAGACCAAATTCTAAATGGATTGCGCCTTGGCCAGTTGACCTAGGAATTCCAAACACTGATTTACAAGCCTTAATTAATAATAAATCAAATAATTTAGCATCTTTTCCCCTGGTGATGGTGAGCTGTATGCAATAGTTGGCTGTAGCTTTGCCCCCAAGACATTAAGAAGGTGTTTGTACGATTGACATCTCAATGATTTACATAGAGATTTAAAAGCATAAATTAAAGATGATGTTTTTGCCCTTAAAACCTTAAAATGGCTTTTAAACAAGACTTTATTGTTAAATAAAATGCCCAAGTATTTATATGTCTTCACAAGCTCAATTGGCCCACCTCTGGCTATCCAGGATCTAGTCTTAAACTTCAGTGGGCCAGTTTCCATAATTTTCGTTTTCTTAACCTTTAGCTCCAAGCCTTTAGCTGACATTTATTCATCAAATTCAGCAATTAATCGCTGTAGACCTATCTGAGTTTGACTCAACAAAATAGTGTTGTCAGCATATTGAAGATATTTAAGATGGACATTAGCAAGTTTAGAAGGGTGGGCATTATCAGTTTCAAAGTGTTGCATCAAATTTGACATTAAAAGATTAAAATCCCTCATAAACTCAGATACAAAGATCTACGTCAAAGTTCTGGCTAATAGACTGGGAAGGGTAGTCGCCGGTCTGGTGTCCCCTTGGCAGGGGAAACAACCTTTACAACGCAACTTGCACAACGCACTACCATTACAACGGAACTTTTACAATGCAAGATCCATTACAATGCATGTCATTACAACACATACCATTACAACGCATGTCATTACAACGCAGTCATTACAACGCATTCCATTACAACGCATGCCATCACAACGCATAGTACCCTTACACTATCCAACACTTACCCTACTGTTGCACCCCCTGGAGTTAAAATAGTAATTTTTACCTCTACACTATCCAACACTTACCCTACTGTTGCACCCCCTGGAGTTAGAATAGTAATTTTTACCCCTACACTATCCAACACTTACCCTACTGTTGCACCCCCTGGAGTTAGAATATAAATTGTTACCCCTATACTATACAAAACTTACCAAACATGCGTTGTAATGGTATGCGTTGTAATGGTATGCGTTGTAAAGATAGTATGCGTTGTAATGGAATGCGTTGTAATGGTAGTTTTAGGAAATTCGTTGTAATGGCATGAGTTGTAATGTAATGCGTTGCAATGGATGTTGCGCTGTAAAAAATGCATTGTAAAGGCATGCGTTGTAAAAGTATGCGTTGTAACGTCATACATCCCCTTGGCAGCATGGGTTTATCCCAGGTCGGGGAACAACGGACCATGTGAGACCGGTAATCACACAATTCGATATCCATGCTGCCCGGGGGGATCGGATGGCGATGATCCTCCTCGATGCCGAGAAGGCGTTTGATCGTGTTCCCTGGCGGTTTTTGCATTGGATATTGGTACGAAGGGGTTTTGGCCCTATAATAATTAGTGCAATCAAAGCGATGTATCGCGAGCCCCGGACCCGGATCCAGATGATGGGCGGAAGTACAGAAGAGATTTTAATATCTCCCGGGACTCGACAGGGGTGCCAATGCTCCCCAATACTTTTTGCCCTATATATAGACCCCATGATTTGCAGAATTTTAGGATGTGAGGCAATCAATCAAGTAGTATGTAGGGGTTATGAGACAAAAATCTTGGCATATGCCGATGATTTGGCTGTCATAACTCCTAATCCAGAACCGGCAATAATAGCTCTTACAGACATGGCTAGGGATTTTGGTAATTACTCTGGATACCGTCTTAATGAAAATAAGACTCAAATAATATGCACTAACACTATGGTAAGGAAGGATACTGGGTGGGTCGACTCTGCAATCTATCTAGGGATCAGGATAACCCCAGCAGTCAATTCAATAATCAAAGATAATTTTGCTCCATTGGTTGCCTCCATTACGCAGGAATTAAAAAGAATAGATACTATTCATCTTTCTTTAATTGGGCGAGTAAATGTATTAAAGATGACTATGCTACCAAAAATTCTTTATCTCTTCTGCTCAATTCCGCTTCTGGTTGGAGAGGGGTGGATAAAAAGCATAGAAGCAGAATTCTCAAATGTTCTTTGCTCCTATGGCAAAATAAGAAGGTCCCTAACATACCTATCACTTCCGAAAGGGAGGGGTGGCTTGGAAGCACCTAATATCTGATTCTACCAATGGGCATGCCTTATAAGTCACTTGGCTATATTATTAGATACCTCTCCTAACCACAATCAGCCCTTAGATCCCCTCTCTATTTTCGAACTACTAGTGGGTGAGAATACTCAGGGGTTACTGTTACGTTGAACAGAAAGAGGGTATTATAATAGAACTAAATACAAAATTATGGATGGTATTTGGAAAATGTGGAAAGCTATCCAGAAGACATTACTAATTCCCAAAATAAACTATTATACCCCACTATGGGATTCTAAAATCTCCCCTCAATTACGCAATGATAGGATGGGGGCTATATGGGAACAACAAGGAATCAGAAGAATGGGGGACATCTTTGATAAGGGGCACAGGGAAACTACTCGCTCTTACTGATATTCAAGTTACATTTGGTATCCCTTCTACCCACACTTTTAAGTACTTTCAGATTCACCAAATAATGTATGGGATGAGGCCGCGTATCAATCCAGGCGGAAAGATTAAAATAATCAAGCATTTGCTTAGAGGCGTAGCTCGGATTAAAATAATTTACAAATCCCTAACCGACTCAATACCAAACGATATGGATAAAATTGAAACATCGTGGATGATGAAATTAGGTGACCCTTATTTTGACCTAGATAACGCTCTCCAGCTTGCAAATAAAGTGTTTCGCTCTACCAACTTAAGGGCACAACAATATAAAGTCCTCTTTATTCTATATTTTACGCCAGCCAAGCTCTTTAAATGGGGCAAAAGGGAGGACGATAAATGTCAAAGATGCCAGGAGGGACCCGCCTACCTAATCCACATGTTCTCGCAATGTAAAAAAATGAAGGAAATCTGTGCAGAGATCGAGAAGTTTCTGGGGCTGTTAGATATTCAGGTAAAGCTATCCCCCATCCTTATGATATCTGGTATTGGCAATAATCCTGATCTAGAATGGGATATGGAGGTTTTCCTATTTATATGCTTAGCAGTCCTTCGGATCCTGGTGGCAGCAGGATGGAAGGATAACACTGCACCCACTTTTCAAATGTGGCTTGCTAGATTGCTAGGCATTCATAACATTGAAGCCGCTCTCTATAAAAACAGGGGAAGAAAGATGCGGGAGTGGGGCCTTTGCGTCTGGGCTCCCTTTGCTCTGTGGAAACAAACCCCCTGAAAGGCCATTAATGTGTTTTGCGTATATTTATGAACTTTTCCCCTAAGGCCTATGTTATCTTTTATCCTTATCTTTACCGTCATTCTAACTACTTGCGAATTGTGGGCCTCATTTATGAGGCCTTGCGTCAGTTTTGCGCTTCCGATGCGTCACTTTTTGTGACGCATTGGTGGCGTAAAACATGCCTCCTTTTGCGCACTATTTACAAAGTGACGCATCTAATCAGATGCGTCACTTTGTAAACTCCTGCGCTACATTATACCTGCGTCAGGTATAATGTATGCAGGGGGGCGTTCCCCCGCAAAAAGCCTCGTAATAGTGACGCAGTGAAATCTATGAGATTTCACTGCGTCACTTTTAGGACGCTGTTGCGTCAAAATCTTGCGCCTGCCTCACAGCAGGCGTAAGACTGATGCAAGCCCTTTCACATGGGGCTTTCCCCATGTGAAAGGACGCATTGCTGGAGTTGCGTCACTTTTGTGACACACTCCAGCAATGCGTCACTTTTGCGCTACAGATACGTCAGAAATACTGATGTATCTGTAACTCCTTGCGACATGATGCGTCATACATTAAATATGAGGCATCAGGTATGTCGCAAGGAGTGCGCACTGAGAAGTGACGCATCGCTGCTTTCACGCAGCGATGCATCATTTCTCATAAATGAGGCGCTGTATATCTTGTTTCCTCGATTTGTAATGAATTTTACTATGATATTCCATGGTTGAAATGCTTGGTTTTCTTTTATGAATTAACAGATTTAATGTATTGTACCAGGTAAAATGAAAAGAAAAAAAAAGATTAAAAAGGCAGGGGGCAAGAATGCAGACTTGTTTAAGACAATTACAAGTTTTGATTCTCCGAGACAAACAAAATCCATCACCTAGCTTACCTGAACCCAAGTATTTGTATACAAGGGTAATATAGCATCAAGCAGCTTTTGGGAAAGACCCCATCAAGTAAGTTTTGTTCATAATAATAACCGTGGCGCAGAATCCAATGCAGCTTTTAAGTCTATAAAACAAATGTATAAGTTTTGTTTTTATAAAACAGCACGGTATGCCAATAAATTAGGCGTCAGTAAATTAGTAATTGTAGATTGTCCCTTACGAAAACCCGATTGAGATTATTTCTTGTGATGTTGCTCAATCTTACAAATCAATCAATAATCGGGAAGGAAAAATCTTAGCTTCTACATCATTTAAGGAATTACCCGGTAGTTTGAAGGACCATCAGCCAGGCCACTTTTAAAAATTGTCTGTAAAATACTTCCTTGCCTTGACTCTGGAACAATATTAAATACCTGATTGGACACAGAAGTCAACACTCGGTCCACACATCAATGTTGGCACGAAATATAGCATTAGAGAGTCCCATTCAATCTGATCTGGTCGAAAAGGTATTTTTTTATTGCTTAAAGATTCCAGTGCCAGATTTGAACTGCTCCATATCACTGCAGGCGATTTACTGCATTCCATATATTGGTAACTCAGTTCCGAGCAACTTATGTTACTAACACTACGACCATACATGTTAGCAATAAACCTCAACCATACCTCCTTCATAATGTTGACACTAAATGCCCTCTTACCTCCTCTTTAAAATGTATTAATGACATCCCAAAATGCTTTAGCATTATTGAACTTAATAGCATTTAATAACTTATGCCACACACTCCCTGATATTGGGATTTTGCCAGCCAGATTTACCGCCTACATGATCTTATCAGTGACCTCAGATTATATTTGAGGGAGTGATAAGATGGCCAGTATCAGTGGTTGAAAACTTCCCTTAAAGCTCTATTAAGTGACTGTTTCAATTTAAATAACTTAAATGAATACCACTTATTAGAGGTGGATTTCAAGGGATTCGCTTTTGCTGGATTTTGTGCGGTACATTTCTCCACCAATGATGAAGTAATATAATTCCCCCTGGCCATCAACATTCCTCCTCCTAGTGACCCTAGATCACTGAGATTGATCAAAAGTTCGGCAAACTTCAGTATTTCTGTTTGTTTTTTCAAGTGCCACACCAGTTTTTCAATATTTCTGTTTGTTTTTTCAAGTGCCACACCAGCTTTTTCAAATGATATGATGAACAGGCAGTATTTTCAAGCACATTGCCTTTATGGTTACAGCATATTGGTAGATACAAAGTTAATGTCTGGGGGGTTATGATCACTTCCTACTCTTGGAATTACATTGTATTCAATGATTTTTGGGCCCAGCTTATCTGATATTAAAGTATAATCGATAAATGAACCATATTGTGACTATATTTTGACCTTAATTTACACAAATAATGATTCATTTATCATAATTTAACCAAGCTGCTGCAAATTATCACGACAAATCTTAGGCAGACTATTGCTTAGCCAGTCTAAGGAGTTTAATGCTGTCAAATATATATTAAAATCGCCAGAGATTATGAAATCTCCCATTGGATATTGGACTGCTGCTGACTTTACAATATCCTAAAAGGTAAAGAACTGAATTATCTTATTGCTTTTCCTCGTACATAAGTATACATGCAATATTATCATCCTATAAAAATCAACCTGCAATAAATCACCTTAATCCATGCCAAATGCAAATCAATTACTTCTGCCTATACACTCAAATCAGTTGTAATACAAAATGAAAGACCGCGCATGCTTTGTAGTGCCCATAGCTGGAATATTACATTCATTAAAACCAAGCAGTGGAGTATCTTGTTCTCTCCGTGTTTCCTGAAACATCAGAATTTCAGAAGCTTTTAAAAGGAAAATTGTATCAGGGTCGGCCAACAAATTAGCTAAACCATGGACTTTTCGGGAACATATTCTCAATTGTTTAACATTTCCACTAGTGTTATGCAAGGTTCAGTCCAAGTCACCCAAGGACGTATTTGTAAGAGTTGCTGGGAGCCACGCCCTGCGAACTCCTTTTAATGTGTTTGTAACTGAAAAGCCTGTGATATTAACTGGGTTATTCAGTGGCCCAATTGCACCTCTAAGTAATGGAGTTGACTTTTTGAAAACACCTTTTTTTGCGATTTTTAGAACTACTACTTCCAATATAGAGGGGTATATATTGTAGATGGGAGAGTCTTAATCTCAATACCACATTCCATAAAGCACAATCTGAATTCAAGAATATTATTAGCTATTTTATTAGTAGACCAGGTTGTAATAGTGGATTCACTAGTAAAATTTGGGTGAGCTTGTTTGAATTGAACACATAAAAGGTCTGAAGACTCATTGAATGATAATTTAGAAATTCTTGAGATAAGTTTTAGAATTGTACCCTGATTCAAACTATTATGTATACCCCTGGATTCATATAACAGATGGAATACTAGTTTTGAAGCATTAGAAGATTGCTTTCCCAGCGTGACCCCTGTCATTATAATTCGACCGGGTCCAATACCAAAGGGCAGACCATTGGCTAAAAATCTATTCCGATGGCCTTTATGGGAAAATGATCTCTGATTAGCTCCAGAACTATTTCCATTAGCCAACATAGACTCAGGCGTTCTCTGAATAACGCTACCATGTGGAAAAGACACTACCCCGTTATTTATAGTTGGTTCAGTGAATGTTTGTGGATGACAACATCGCTGTTGCTTACCATCTCTCTATCACAAAATTGTGGGAGATTCGATACCTGGAACTGTGCTGGGGATTCAAATGGGTTGTTTGATTATATCCAGGGGTGTTCTCTATATCCCGTTGTAAGATCCGACCACTTGGTTTAAAAAACAAGAATAACAATCCCTGGGTTGCTGCACGGATGTAGAAGAGATATCTGAAGCTTTCTTAGCTTTGTTCCGGGCCTTCCATACTCTTTCCAGCCCCTTTCCAGCCCTTATTGTTAAGGGGGGCTGTCCTATGGAACCCTCACATAGGACCGTAGAATTAGACTTGACTACCCTCGGAACTGACAATTTCTAATAGAATGGGACCATCATCTTTTTCTATTTCTAGCACCAAATCTCGTTCTAACTTCCTAGTATCCCCAGGTATACACTCACTGCTGAACTCATTGGGGGTCGCGTAGGTGAGTCTGCCATTGGCAGTCTGGTAGTTCTTTTTATTTCGTCAATAAGAGATCCTACTATATTTGGAAGTTCTGAAACATTATCTAAAATATGTGAACGCGTGCACTTAATTAGTTGGTGATAACATCAGACTGGGCTTTTACCAACAAGTTAGTTAAATTATGCAGTTTAGTGTCTATCACAGCCACATACAGAGCTAAGGTATTTAATAACTCCACCTGGATTTAAAGTTTATCGGAGTGGAAGTTTAGCACTGTTGTTAATATATCCATTGTCGCCAACAAATTTCAGTATACTCCAATATGTTTGGGAGATCCTACTTCCATTGGCGTGAGTGCATCATATTTATTCAGGAACGAGATATCAGCAGAATTTAATGAATTATCTGTTGGATCAACCTTCATAAGTCCCTGTCCTGGCCCATTAGAGTTAATTTTTTGAGGAGTTAGAGTTGGTTGTGAAGCAGAGTATTGACCAATCTCCTGAGATGCAGGTCTAAACGGATCCATACCAATTTTTTCATTTCATTTTTCATTTAATGGCTGGTTAATAGGATTTCCTGAAATCAGATTTAGATGGCAACTGTCACAGCCCTTGAAATTCTTGTTAGGTGGCTTAGATAAACTTTGATTCAATTGCATGACATCCAAACATAAGACAGAAATTCCACAGCCACTAGGAACACTGTGCCGGTTTACCCCAGCCTTGTGCTACATCTTCCACCTTTGAAAGACAGGTCTGTTGTACAGGCATCGCTGTCTGACCCGGCGATGCATTTGACACTAATACAAATGAAGCACAGAGCTCAGGGTCCGTATGTAATTGAGCCTTAACTATTAATAAGTGTGACTCCCTCCTTTAACTGGAGCAGCAATTTTAAACAGGTATCATCATCATTGGGCTGTGACAGACAATAACCCATCATAGCACCCTGGGATAACAAACCATCACGCACTACCATAGCTATCGCTGATGGACATAAGGCTTCTGGGGCTGTTAAAGGAAATGACAAATCACCCTCACACTGTACTTTATCTGTCTATTTAAAATAATCCATATTATATGACAGAGGGAGCTGAGCCCAGTAATTGTTTGCAATCTTGATTGCTTGTCCAGAAACACTCTTAGCAGGATCCATCCTAGATGGACCCGCAGATCATCAGAATTCATCTCTTTAATGGCTGCTATAATCTTTTGGGCTTTCTTGACAATTATCCTTCTCTTTTGTGACTGTAAAGACCCTCGTAGGCGCACAGACCTCACATTATAATACCTTCCCTCAGGGCACAGCAAATAAAATAAAAAAATAAATAAATAGAAGCAACAAATAGAGGTCAATGCCTCCTCCAACACAGAGCGAAGAACCAACATGTCCGAGAAGCACAATACGCCAGCAGGAATCACAAAGCCATCGGAAGAGCCTTTGGACATCATGAAGTTCACCCCTCATCCCTCACTGTCAATGAAATGGCATTGATGGAATGGAGGGCTTACTTCAAACGTATTCCTTGTACGCCAGTGCTGCCTTCCCTGCACATGTCATATAACATTAGGCACCTTACGGGGGCACACCCAATCCAGATTAAAAAATAAAATGTATATATATTTTTTTTTTCAAGTGTTTCAAGTTACAAGAAAAGGCAAAGAAAGAAATCAGCCACTATTACGTGGACGTGCCGGCACCTAGCCATGGAGCAAGCTGCACTGGCCTATCGCAGGCTGGTTTCCCACCACTGCCAGAGGAACCAAGGCCTAGAGCTAGCACATGGTTGTCTCTAGTATGACCTATATCCAGGTCTTCAAAATTTACTGTAGCCCCAAAAAACTGAGATGATAAAAGGAGGTGGTGTAAGGTACGCGGGCACATGCATGGGTGGGAGCTGTTGGTGCGGTAACAGGCGCCACTGTCACCTCTGTGCAAACAAAACCAAGTTACCTGTTTTTCTTGGATCTGGTTACCACCAGGAATTGCAAAAAACGCCAGCCAAGCCCAGTCCAAACACTATAGCCCGACCTGCGCTGTCCTGCTCGATTTCGCATCCTACTTCTCTCTGCGGCCGGCTGCCGCATGGAGGCCACCAGAAACAGAGACCCGGCCGGACCCCTCTACTAGCCGATTGAAAATATCTCCAGGACTGGGAGCCCATGGTGAGGTCTGTGTGGCTCGGTGGGCCGGGGACTCGAGGGTACAGGTCGGGAGCAAAGGGGCAAAGCCGGCCGTTCACTTCCTTCTCTCCGCTTGCCCATGCTTCTCCGCTGAATCTGGCGTCTGACATCAGCAATTCACGTGAGCAATGTGATAGATGTATATGCTTTGCTTCACTTACACCCATCTTACCACCAACCCCTCTCTCCCCCAAAACCCCAACCGCCACTCTTTTGGCATCAATGCTGCCCTCTTCAACTTCACAGACCAAGGTTTTTGACCCTGGGTAAATATTTGAGAGTACCAACGAGCTAAATGGTGCAATGTAAAACAAGCAAACCTGGTTTCAATCACAATGTATCTTCTTGAAAAACTTTGTGTCACCCTATTTCACTGTGCCTCTTTTTCTATTATCATCACATTTAAGAGTACCTTTAAAAAAATCTCAATCTAGGATGTGCCCTCTACAAAAACCTCTCTTGTTTATGTTTCAATGGACTTTAATATTACTCCATATATTATAAAAACCTAAGAAACGTTACATGGCAACTGACTTCCTTCTTGGTTCACTAATAGTATAGTCATCGCCGTCATGAATGTTTCAATGTTTACAATTAGAAGCTATGACTTCTGATAAATTTCAATCAATGCAATAATTCATTCTAGTACATTGAAGTAAAATGCTTCCAAGTTAACGAAATATACCTTTTGAAACTGGAGTCTTTAGCGCATATTTACATGACGAATTAAACTGAGGCATACCTCAGTGTGATTCAGGGGATGTAAATCTCAAATTTCCCAACTAAAAAAACTGTAGGCCGCAGGGTGGAGAGGTAAGATGGCAGGGGTTCTGGATGTGCTGTTCCTAAGAGAAGTAGGATCCAAACTAATTGCATTAGGTAGACCTCTGTCGAAGGGGGCACAGTAGGTTGGTACAAAGGCAAATTAGTAAGGTAAGCCAAGCCATAGATCTGGCGTGACTCTAAGAGTCTATGAGGGAGCCAAGCCATGAAAACCTATGACATTTATATTGTGTAATACACCTTATAGAAAAATGTGACAATCTCTTTAAAATTCTAAAAATGTATGTCTTTAACCTGCAAAGAGTTTCACCTTAGAACATCAGATCATATCTCTGCATAGACAGACATTTGTTACAAATGATAATTTTTATACATGAACTTAGAAACATTAATGGCTCACCCCCAACAACAACGCCATTAGTAAACCAAGTGCCAAGTCATGTAAACCCTAAATCTGGCCTACTGTCATCTTACAGATGAAGCAGCATTATAGTCCTTTAATTGAAACATAACAGGTGCTCTGTACAGTGCACATCCCGAAATCAAGTATTTAAAAGCACTGTCCTGTGATATAATAAAAAACAAGCAGTGGTAAAGCCAACAGGTTTCACCTATGCAACATCTATTTCTATTGTCAATACATGTGGCACAAAAGATGACCTGCTGTAGAACATGGCTTACAGTAAAAAAAAATAAGCGCTATGATGCTGTCAATGCTGGCAGCATTTTAGCTTTTTTTTTTTACTTTAAGCGATGTTGCCAGCAGCTGAACTGCTTTGCACATAGGGTGACCAACCGTCCGTAAGTTTCACAGACCGTCCGTAATTTGGGCCTCACGTCCGTTGTCTGTGACAAACCCTTTTACAGACGCCCTTTGTCCATAATTTTGGGCCTTGCAGGGAGCAGAGCTGTTCCCCTGCCAGAAGCCTCAGCTTCCTGATGGGGCTGCCTCGCACTCATCCTCGGCGCACAATTGCAGCCCCACCCCACCCATTGTCATTCTGTATGCTGGCTGATTACCACATACAGGATGTCAATGGCCCAGTTTGGGCTCTTACAGCATGTGGTGGCCTCGTCCTGCCCTGTCTAGGGCAGGGCATTCTGTTAGAGTTAGATGGAAGAAATGTACAAAACAAATGTACACAGTTAAAAGAAGAGGTTATAGTTTTTACACAGTCTCATCATTTCAGAGCTGAACGAAGCATTTTTAATATTACGTACAACGAAGCCATAGTTACTGTGATTTAATTTTTTCAATGCATCTAACATCCATTCACAAAGTCAATAGTCCTGGCTTGTTGCAGGTTTAATGCTACTGGATGCAATGATAGAAACAGCAAAATACCAGTCAAGCGGCACATTACGCTTAGCACATATTTTTAGCTTAGGTGTTTTAAGCCACGCCCGTTATTACACCCCGCTTGGAGAGACCACCCGTTTTCTCATACCACTTAAAGCCCTGGAAATAACACCATGTCACAGTCACCTCATGTCATGGCACTGTACATCACGCATGACTCATGACTTCCAAGTTTTCAGATTGCCTATGTGCAGGGGCATTGTGAAACCTCCTCCGCCCCACCCCTTGCTTTAAGAACTACAGCAGGGTGAAGTTCTTGATGAGCCTCTTTTGTCTGCAACTCAGTAGACAAAATGCTCAGCTCATAATTAATGTGAAAGGTGGGTGAGTGAGTAAGTGAAGGAATGGGTAAATGGCTGGATGGATTAGTGAAAGGATAAATGGATTTGTGAAAGGATGAATGGATGAATGGATGGATAATGAAATAAAGGGTTGATAGATGAGTGAGTTGAAGGATGGATGAGGGTAAATAGATGGATGTATGGGTGGAATAGTAGATATATGGGTAAAGGGTGGATGGATTAGTGAAAGAATGTTTGGATGAGTGAAATGGTGGATGAATGAGAGAAAGGAAGGATGGATTGTTGATAAGTGAAAGGGTAAATGAATGGATTGATGAGTGAAAGGGTGGATGTAATGATGGATGAGCGAGTGTAAGAGAGGGTAGATGGACAAAAGGATGGATAGATGAGTGAAAGGGTGGCTGCATGAGAGAAAGGATGGATGGATGAGTGAAAGGATGGATGAGTGATAGGGACTATGGATGGAGTCAGGAGTGGATGAGTAAATGGATGAGTAGGTGGATGGATTGATGGATGAGTGAAAGCATGGATAAATATTCAGCAGAATGGATGAGCGAATGGGTGCATGGATGAGTGAAAAGAAGAATGTAAAGATGGATAAGTGAAAGAATGCATACCTGAGTGAAAGGGAGGGTGGAGAACTGGAAGAAAGGATGGATGGATGGATGGATGAGTGAAAGGTAGAATGGATGGACGGATGAGTGACTGGGTGGATGGATGAGTAAGTGGAAGTATGGCTGGATGGGTGAAAGGGTAAATGGTTGGAAGGATGAGTGAATGGATGGATGGATGGGTGGAAGAGTGGATGTATGAGTGAAAGGATGGATTGGATGAAAGGATGGATGGATGATGGATGGATGAGCAAATGGGTGGATCGAGGGATGGATGAGTGAAATAATGGATGGAAGGATAGATGATGGATAGGTTTGAAAAAGATTGAAAGGTTTGTATAGGGATGGGCACACAGATGGAAGGACAGAATGAATGGCGAAAGACTGAATGATGGGTGAAAGAATTAATGAATGACAAAATGTACATTTCAAGTGGTTGATATCAGGGGTTTGGTGGAAGGATGAATGGCTAAATCCTAGGACAAGAGAGCTCTTCTGGAGATGGTTGTGATGACTTACTTTGCTTTCTTGGTGTGATAGGAGCTTTAGTTGAAAGTGGGAGCTATTTAAATTTTCTGGCTACTCCCTTGCCTATGTGTTACTATTCTGTATTTGCTGTGTGCTTGTGTGTGGGATCTATACATCATGCATATTACATTTTGAGTGACACCCAACTGCTACTTGAAAGTTACACTAGTAATTGTACATTTTTGCATGTTTTGTTTTAGGTGTAAGTTTTTAGGGAGAGCCTCATAGTGCCAGGAGCTGTGCTTGAGATGTATATTGTGTTTGTAGCAACAGGGATGGCGTCAAAAAGAAACTATCGTAACAGTGTATCAACAGTGCCTTCTTTAAGAAAGCTACAGGGAAAAGCCCCTTTGTGACTTCTGTCTGCTAATGCAACTCTCTGCGAAGCCCCCATAAGCAAAGTCAGATTCCATTTTTTACGTTCCGCTTGCTAAAACACCCATAATGCGTTCCCTAAAGTGGGTTCACCACAGCTGTCCTCCCTTTAGTTCACCTATTGGTTCCGCTTTATATCTTACAATGGCACTCAGATGGTTGTATGTCGATCCATCGCAAACCTTAGCATCGCATGCCTTTTCTTCGCAATTAATACACCGCATGTGCCCTTACATCGTGATTAATCACATCGCATACCATTATGTTGCATTGGTGTAGGCATGCATGTGAAAGACCGTAACATCGCATACAGACACCCCGCATGGTATTACATAGCAATTTGTTGCCGTATGCGCATTTCCCTTCACCCGACCCTAAACCCTAAACCTTAAACCTTGAACCAGTACCCTACAATATGGCACGCTAACCCTTCCCTAAACCCTAAGCCCTAAACAGTAATACAAGCCTTTACTCCGACCTCAACCCTAAAGCCTAATCCCCAAAGTTGAAAACTGCCCCTATACTGTAAGTAGCCCTAGTAGCCCTAACGCCACCCCAAAACAGCACCCATTTTCGAAGTAGCCCTAGCAGCCCTAACGCCACCCCAAAACAGCACCCATTTTCTAAGTAGCCCTAGTAGCCCTAACGCCACCCCAAAACAGCACCGATTTTCGAAGTAGCCCTAGCAGCCCTAACGCCACCCCAAAACAGCACCCATTTTCAAAGTAGCCCTAGGAGCCCTAATCCCTCACCTGAAAACAGCACCTATACTGCAACTAGCCCTAAGCCCTAACGCAACCCCAAAACAGCACCTCCTTACCTGTGTCGTCGTTGTTCCCGCGTTGTCTCCCTGTCGTCTGTGTTTCCCGGAGGCCGTTGTGAATGCATGCGTTCTAAATGCGCATGCGATGTAATGGCGTGCTTGGACAACGCACGTGTCGTACCGTTGCGTGCAATGTTGTTGCACGTGATGTAAACGCATGCGCTGTAACGCATGCGCTGAGCTGGTTGTTTCCCCACTCAGATATGAGATGCTAGTAGCAAAGTCTATCCGAGCAGATCTTCCTGAGCACTTCTCTCACCAAGCATGCCTGCTCAGGACCATGAGTTGTAAACAAAATATCAGACTGGACAACCCAGGGCAGTAACCATATAAATAGATTATTATCATATGAAATACCACAAAAAGACCTGCACAGTTCCTCAACGTTGCGCGCATATAAAAAAACACGAAAGTGCACGATTGTCTCAACATAATATAACTTATTTTGACTTATACTTAAGTGATTGTCTATTTACTTACTTTTATACTATCACACAACTTCCTCTAATGTGTCTCTAGTCTAAAACTTACCTTTTGTCCTGAACATTGAACTTCTGTCATTTATTTTTTGTCCTGAATTTTGACCCTTTGTCCTGAACTTTTACACTTACCGTCCTGAATTTGCACCCATGCCTGCTGGTCACTCTAGTTGCACAGTAGCTTAACTGCTGTGCAACATGTGAAAACGCTACGCTCCCTGAATGATATGCCACACAGAGCATTATCTGGGCTCGGCACTCTCCGTTACTTTGCTGCGCCCACCTTTGCATTGTCCCTCCCTGAGATCCATTCTCCCGGTGTGGAGGCTCTACGAGAAGCGCCAAGGTGCGCGGTAACAAAGAAAACACACAATAGGCGTTGGTGAGTGTGTGGGGAGGGGGGGGTGTTGGGGAGGGCGTTGATTTGTTGCCACCGCGACGGGCTCGTGTTTGTTGTAATTTGCCGAGTCTTTGCACTGGTCCGAGAGAGGAAAAGCGTTGAGGACCTCCGACTTGGCGCTCGGTAAAACGGAAGCTGGCTCAGCTTGAGGGTAGTAGGCTGGTCTTCCAGTTTAGATCCGACTTCGCTTGTCTGAGGAGTAAAGTTCAATTATTGTACCCGCATCTTGCAAATGTCCGTAAGGAGTGAGATGCTGTAACTGGACCGGTCTACGCGGCCGTTCTGTCACCCTAAGTTCGCCCGCCGTCACCTCGTGCGCAATGATGCCTCTGGGTGGCTCTAGCGCCTGGCACGAGCCCCCCATGGATCGCGCACAGTCTGAAGAGCCGATGATCACCCCCGCGGGGAAAGGGCTGTACATCTTGAGGGGACAAAGTGCAAGGACCCTCCGCTCTCTACCAGGTGAGCCAACCTCCCTCGGCGCAGCACCTCACACCGACCCTCTCCCACACACACACCCGCGCGCAGAGCCCCCCGCATGGCACACTTACATGAATTATTATTATTAATAAAAATACTCCTCGCCAAGCTCCCCGCCAGGCATGGCCCCTCGAATATTAATGGAATGACCCTGACTGTTACATGACACCTCAGAGAGCTATAATGACCTGTAATTTGTAATGATTATGTAATTTTTAAATACGTAACTCCCACTATGAGTACCCGTAGTATCTATATGTATTGTCACCTACTACCATGTGACTCTAAATTTCACATGTAACCTTCTATCGCTCTATTGTAAGGAGCTTTTACAACTCTGGGTAATGTCCGCGCTATTTAAAAACACATACATAATAAATAGGGGTTCCACACTTTCCTCTTGGGGCCCCTAGGGACTTCAGGCAGCTCTCCCTTAAAAACATCCAAGAGATTGGGAAACAGGTAAACGTAAGGCGGTGTAAGGGATTACATGCACAGACCGAATATAGCGCCTCAAAGCAGTGCAAGTTAGCACAAAGGTAGAAATAAGTGAAAGCAAAGCCAGACTGCTTCTTAAAAGTGGGCGTGGCTTTTAATCAGTGGTCCAAGTGCATTAAAAAAATATGGGAACTGTGATACTGCATGCAATAGGGGCCGAGTCAAGGAACACGGGAGAAGGGTCAGAGGCGTGACTGAAAATAAAACATCCTGCAAGTTTCTTGGCTAGTTCACTGTCAGGAAGCTAATATAAAATATTACACAGCTCAATTGAAAAATAAAAACAGAATCTACTCTGCAGGAAATGCACTGTATTACGTTATGAAATCTCTTTTAGTTAATGCATTGCAGGGGTCTGTGTGCAACTGTCATGTCCTTTAGGCTGGTCCAATCATGTATGCCCCCTTTTTGCACACATTGTCTCATCAACACGTCAATAACGGTTTTGAATAGGTGACATTTTACCTCGTAGCTTGCTCCTGTCTCTTCGACACCAGGCTCTTAGTAGTTTATCACTAAGGGACAGTACGTTTTTTTCATCCTTGGCCATCAGCCCGCTGTGATGATCGCATTGTTTTAGAAAAACATTTATGATTGTTTTCAAACATATTGATTCTAGAAGAAACCCTGGAGCAGCCACTCTAGGATATAAGACCCTTATTACTCCTTGCAAATTAGAGGGGAATTCCTTCACGCCGACACGGGGTCCTGCATCCTGAAATCTCTTGCCGGGTGTCATCCTCGAAACAGAGACGCGGTCCTTCATTCTCTACCATCAGGTGAGGAGGGTGGTTTTCCCTAGGGCATTCTTGTCTATATATAATGTGTGGGCAAGGCTGGAAGTGCCAAAACACGTAACAGAAGCAATTGGAATAAACCTGAAACGTATCGTTTGATCCAGCGCCTTTGTTGGTGTCCATTTCTTGATTGAAGGAATTGGAGTTGGAGTGTATATATATATATATATATATATATATATATATATATATATATATATATATTCACTGAAAAAACCATAGGTTATAGACCATATATAGTTAGGAATTAGCATTTAAAAAACCTTATTTTACTCACACAAAACCATTGAAATTCCATATATAGTTAGTTGTACTAACTATATATCGCGCACCCGCAATCCACTGCTGATCATGTCACATATTACATCATTCATGACATGGTCAGTGACATCACTGATGACATCACTGATGACATCTCAAATGACATCACTGATGACATCACTGATGACATCTCAAATGACATCACTGATGACATCACTGATGACATCATCCAGTGACTGTGTGTTTCTGTAAAGTTTAAATATGTTTTACATATTGAAGAATGAGTAGATGTAGAAGTATCTGGATGAAGGATTTAGTAGGTGCGTGACTGACTGTATGAGTGAGTGATTAAATGTGTCTCACTGAATGCATGGGTTAGTGACTAAACTGTCTTAATTTGTGCATCATTATGTCTGTTGTTCTGTAAACTGCTGCATGTGTTGATCAATAGCTATATGAGTAACTATATGGGTTATTGATTGGTTGCCCAAGCGTTTGTATGGGAGACTGAGTGTGTGTGTGGGTGTCTGGGAGGTGTATGACTCTGTGCATATATGTGTGAGCAGTTGATTCACTAGATGTATGGGTTCAAAAGTGCATGTGGAAACAGCTGTATGGGCGGTTGACTGTGTGCATGAGTGTATTGGTGAGTGAATGGATATCTCAGTGCTACATGTCAAAGTAAGTACATATGTAAAATACAGTACATGTGAGAGTTGACATATATAAATAACTGTGCATAGGAGCCAGTGAATGTGTGAGTGGCTGTATGCATCATTGTGAACTTGTATCCAGGATTGTATAAGAGAGTAAATATGTTTTAGTATATGTTTGAATAAGTAAGGTGTGTATAACTGTATAGTTGAGAAAATGGAGGTGTGATTGATTCTTTGCATGACTGACTAGGTGTCTGAGTAACTCCATGGATGAGTGACAGTCTGTGAGTGTATGTTTACACTGAGTGTATCTAAGGTTATATTAGAGTCTGAGGAGGTTCATCGTATTATCACATGAATGATGACATCAGTGATGTGATCAGTAATGTCAAATGAGATGTCATCAGTGATGTCATCAGTGATGTCATTTGAGATGTCATCAGTGATGTCATCAGTGATGTCATTTGAGATGTCATCAGTGATGTCATCAGTGATGTCATTTGAGATGTCATCAGTGATGTCATCAGTGATGTCACTGACCATGTCATGAATGATGTAATATGTGACATGATCAGCAGTGGATTGCGGGTGCGCGATATATAGTTAGTACAACTAACTATATATGGAATTTCAATGGTTTTGTGTGAGTAAAATAAGGTTTTTTAAATGCTAATTCCTAACTATATATGGTCTATAACCTATGGTTTTTTCAGTGAATTTTCAAGGTTTTGTAAATGCTAATTCCTAACTATATATGGTCTATAACCTATGGTTTTTTCAGTGAATTTCATTGGTTTTTTAAAAGCTAATATCTATAGCTGTAAAATGTATTCTTCTTTAAATCCAAAAATATATTTTATATGTTTATTAATAATTTTTTTTTAAATATTTTTTTTGTTTCGCTCCCGGTTCGCGATCCGGGAAGCTTTCCGTTAGCTCAATTTGATGCCGCGACCCGGTCCGCGAACCGGTAAACGTTCCGTTTGCGCAACTGCCGCGTTAGAAATCAACATCGTGACGCGTCGCGGAAGCGTGACGTATCACGTTGTCGCGTAATGCGTCTTATGACGCGCCGCGTTAGCGCACCCGGAAGTGCTCCGGGGCGCGAACCGAGGCGCGAAGCGCAGCTCCCCGGAAGCGATCCGCGTCGCGTCGCGAAAGCGCGACGAATCGCATTGCAGCGTAATGCGTCTTATGACGCACCGCGTTAGCGCACCCGGAAGTGCTCCGGGGCGCGAACCGAGGCGCGAAGCGCAGCGACCCGGAAGCGATCCGGGGCGCGTTCCGCAGCGCGTAACATAAGCGTGAGAGGTCATGTGACTTCTTAATAAAACTTTTCATTGGTTCATTTAACTTTTGGTTTCATAATCATGTAAGGCTAGGTCAGGTGACCTAAAAATAACACTTTTCATTGGTTTAGAACTATTGTTTTTCCCAAATGATGAAAACCCCTCCTTCTTTCCTCACTCTGACTTTCATCATTGTGAGAGGAAGACCTTTATTCATAGTAGAGCAATGGCTTCAGTAGTTGCTTCAGCTGGTGCACCCCCACCACCACCTCCACCTCCTCATGGGAAGAGAGGACCACCTCCCCAGGTCATCACCAACACAGAGGAGGAAGAGGAAGAACTAGAGGAAGAGGAGACAGAAGGACCACAGTTCTTGGAAGAGGTGCCCCGGGTTTCCCATAGGAAAGCCAGTTTCATTTGGCAGTTTTTTTCAATCCCTCCAGGGCAGAAGAAAGTAAATGCGAGGTATGTCACCTGCCTCATTTGCAAAGAGAAATTATCAAGAGGGACTGATAAAAAGTATAGCTACGGGAACTATACCATGCATCGGCACATGAACAGGTGGCATCCATTGAATTACAGCCGGGCGGAGATACGTGACATGGAAGAAAACCCAACAGCAACTCCTGTGGCCAGGTCAACATCGCTAATATCGTTGACAGCAGCAGAGGCACGGGAAACCGTGCCAAACATCCAGGAGAATTTTGGGCATATGAAATATACTTGTCTGCACTGCGGTGCATTGATATCATGTGGTAACATGAGCATTAATTCAATCAACCTAGCTTATAACAATCACAATTGTCCTAACCGCCCCAGACAGTAATTTTTTTTTTGCTCCTGTTGAGCCCTTTTCAATGCCTGTTTTTTGTTGTTTCCCCCCCCAAAAAAACCAAAAAATATAAAATTGTTCAAAAAATACAAAAAAAACAAAAAATGTTCAAAAAATAAAAAAAAATATAAAACAACAAAAACATAAAAAAAAAGTTCTTTTCAGAACGACCTCCCCTTTCAAAAAAAATTGCTAGAATGTTTAGCACTCTGGCAAGCTCTATTTCTTTTAGTTCGCTTCCCAGTTCGCTTCCCGGTTCGCGAACCGGGAGCTAACCAAACAAATAAAAAAAAAAAAAAAAAGAAGAGTAAGTATAAGGAAAGTAAACAGAGAGTGATGTTAAAAGAAAGACAGCTATAGGGAGTAAACCAGAGATACTGTTTAATAGATCTATTTACCGAAGAAAAGACGGAAGAGGGTATAATTGTGAAAAACAAAATAGATAAGGAAGTGAAAGAAAAAAAAGAGAGTAGAACAATAACAAAGAAGAGTTTCTTGGAGAATGTGAGTGAATGTTCAAAATAAGATTAAAACATGGGGAATAACAGGGAGAAAAAATAGAAAACAGAAAACAAAAAATAACAGAAAAAGATTAATTGAAACAGCAAAGAAATGTAAATAACATAGAGCCATATCATCAACATAGGCAATAAAAGTTTTGCAGCTTTTATCGGCAGAAATATGTCACCAAAGCCGCTTTTGCAGCAGAAAACTGCCGCTAAAACCACTTTTGCACCAGTTTTCTGCCAATAAAAACAGCAATAATTTTATTGGCTGTGTTCATAATATGCCCCTTAGTGTGCTTCAACTACACAGAGAAAGCATTATGAACAAGTAGTGAAAGAGTGATCAGTCAAAGACACTAAGAGTAATAGAGACGGAGTGAGTGAACAAGAGTGAGGAACTATGAGAAGAGAGGGACTGAGAAAAAGAGTGGAAGGAGTTGAGTAAGTAGGTAATAGAGAAAGGAATGAGGAAAGTAGCAAAGGCAGGAAACTGAGGGTTAAAGAAATGAAGCTGTGGAACTAATAGTAGGTGAATGTGATAGAAATGTAACGAAAAGAATACAAAACATTTACCTTATAATTGTCGTTAAATTACTCACTTTTTGTTTTTATACTTTCAATCTGTGAAAGAGAGAACAAACATTTGAAAAATATTAAAACATGTATTTAAAAATTACAAAAGACAAGGGAAAAGATTGAAGGACAAACAGTTTTTCAACAACTTTGACACTGACAGAAGCTTCTGCTTCTCCATGCCCCCTACACAGTCCTAAAGATATACATTTTAAACTAACAGTATCTTGATGCAGATGAAGTGAGGCCTATCTTAAAACATGGTGCATCTTTTGCACTGCTGTTGTCTCAGAAAAGTGTCGCAAGACACTAACATTTTAAATGATTGCTTCAGGATGCCAATAAGATGTGTCCTATCCAGAGGTTTGTTTGAGGTGAGACCTACTCAGGGTTCCAAATGACATTTCGAGTTGTTTGAAGAGAACCGAGGACATAATACATGTGAAGGCCTACCAATGAAGTAAGTCATGTCCACTTCACTCTTGAACAAAGGCCAGACCTCTTCTGTGTCCGTGGACAGACCTAAACTTCATCTGCACAATGTCATTCATAAACTTAGGAAACACAGGTGATGTAATTGAAAAATGTGGAGTTTCTTTTCCTCATTTCACAATCACATCACCTGTGTTGCCTTTGCTTAGGTATCTCATAGTGCAGATGTAGTCCAGCATATTAAACAGTACCTAGAAGTGCAGCACTGCATGCAACAACTTTGACACTTATAAAAGCTTTTGCTTCTGCATGCCCCCTACACAATGCTAATTATATACATTTTAAACTGATGGTATCTTGCTGGAGATGAACTGAAACCTATCTTGCAACATGGTGCATCTTTTACACAAAAGTGACCCACAATGGAGCAAAAGAGGCGCACGGCCACCATAAATCTGACCCTAACATTTTAAATGATTGTTTCAAGATGCCAATAAGGTGTAACCTATCCACAGATTTGTTTCAGGTAAGTCCTACTCAGGGTTGCAGATGGAATTTAGGTTTGTTGAAGAATACAGAGAAGATAATACATGTGGAGGCCTACCAACAAAGTGAGTAATGTCCACTGCACTCTTGAACAAATGTCAGACCTCCTCTGTCTCCAGGAACAGGCCTAAACCTCATCTACACAATGTGGTGTGTAATGTTAGGAAACACAGGTAATATAATTGAAAAACATGCACATTTTTTTGCTCATTCCACAATCATATGACCTGTGTTTCCTTTGCTTAGGTATCTCATTGTGGAAATGTAGTCTATCATATGAAAGACTACGTAGAATATGAGCACTGTATGCAAGAAATTTGACACTTACAGAAGCCTCTCCTTCTCCATGCCTCCTACACAGTTCTAAATGTACATCATAAATGGAAACAGTACAGAATTAATTATACATGTTAAATGGTTTATTTTTGCTGTTCTCAGAATGTATCAAATTTCACTAAAAACAGTGACTTGAAGGTATTCATCATATAACAGCGGGGAAAAAAAAACACAATCAAAATGATTGTGTTTAAAAAACCCATACAACATAACAAATCAAAATTCAGAACTCCTTAAAGTTAACTTACTTTCCATGACGTCAAAGGATGTCCTATGAACAGCTTACACTCTGTTGTGCTGTTATTACTTTCAGCCCGCCACTTTCTGAAAGAAAACCTCCATCGTTTTGAAAAACATGTTACATACAATAAATGACTTCTTGCTCTCTACCACAAGTTTCCACAAGGCCAAATCTTGTCAGAGCCATTTATAACTCTTGGATTTCTTGTAAGCCAATCCCGTCATTTGGCATTTCCGCAACTTTCAGAATTAAAATGTTGAAGATCATTTTCACAATCCTGGACTAGTAATATCTTCCCCTTCTTCCTCAGTCATGTTCTACATTTCCTATGACACTGATACTGCTTACTATGAAGCAGACTTACACTACCTCTATGACTACTACAATTATTTAATTCTCTACATCACTTTTAATCACAAAGCAATGTAAAACAGTAGACAGCATTGCAGACTTACATTCCCTCTACTCTATGTTTTGATTGGCTGCTTCAATTAGCTTATAAAAAGAAATAGTTTTTCTGAACTCATTCAAAGTGCACTTATTTCTCCATGATGTCCAGTCTTATGGTTAGAAGTTATGTCTCTGAACTACACTTATCCTCAAGGCCAAATCGTGCAGGAGCCATTAGAACTTCTTGAAATTCCTCAGAGCACATCCCGAGATTCTTTCCCTAAACTTTTGGTTTTAAAAACACCAGGTAAGAGTTTTTAAGGTCATACGGCAATTTTTTTGTGAAAATTAAAACAGAATCATTGCAGAATGACCAGCCATTTCTAGACTTTAAATAAGCTGTGTAATGTCCTGATGTTATTGAAGGACCGTCATGATATATAATTGCTGCAGTTACAAAAGTCCTTCCTGATATTGACAACTGCGAAGCCACAAAATTTTTAATTAAAGTTGTCAATTTTGTTCCATCAGGCCTACATCGTTGGAACATTAAAATGACATACTGGCCATATGTTCGTATAAATAATGTGGACATCATTTCAGATTTACATTGGCTACACTCCATGTTGTGATCAGCTGCTTTTACTAGCTTATTAAAGGAGACTGATTTACTGTCTGGCAAAGTTAAATATATAAATCTTTCTGAGTCTACACTAGTAGTACTTGATACCCTACAGTTCTCGCAGTCATGCTGCCATTGATAAGAAAGCCCAAACAGCTGATCTACATCTACACCTTCAGCATGCAATACATCAAGCATATACATTAAAAAACTCCTGACAATCTTGCTGAATATTTTGAGAGAATTGTGTTTGGCCTGAACATCTGTCTAACAGATTTCGAATTTCAGACACACTTTCTATGTTTGTTCTATCAGTGCTACATTTTTCTAAGACAGAATTTAACAAACTGCAAAATCTTTGATCAGAATTGACCACAATCTCTTCTTTTACATTTTCTAGAGAAAACAAAACATTAACCACTACATTAGCATAGCAGTTGACACCAGAACTGTTTTCAAATTGAAAACCAACAACATCTTCAACAGACTCCTTTTTGTTTCTGCTTATAATTTCAGGTTCATCGACTTTTCGTCTTTTTGCTACAACCTCCCCAGTATTGGTCACATTTCTTCGTTTCCAGCCTACCACACGTTTCTCAAACAAAGGATATTGAGGCAAATGTGGCGCATACTCTCTTCTTAACCTATTGTATTCCTTAACACAATCAAGATCCGCACAAATGCTTGTGACATCACACTCAATCAAGTACAATCCCGATAAAGTTCTAACTCGTGACAATGCCACATATGCCATACCCTCCTTGAACACAGAACTGCCAATATTCACCAATGCACTGTCTACACTTAAACCTTGCGATTTATGGATTGTCACCGCATATGCCAAGCAAACAGGAAACTGCTTACGGCGAACATATAAGTCTTTTACAAGCAAAAATCTACCAGAACAACGACCAATTAGCTGTACTTCCTCAATGCCATCAAATTTAATTTTTAAAAATTCAATTCCATCTCTATTTCTGTATTTTACAAAATCAACAACATTACCCATTGATCCATTTACCAGACCTCTTTCAACATGTAAATTACTTCTTAAAATTATACGGCAGTTCAAGCACACATTCAGAGTCTTTTCAAAACCTGCAGTTTTAGATATACTCTTCTCTAATGAATCCAATTTTGTTTTCAGATTCTCAGACAAAATAATTGTTGATCCCATATGCTCTACTCTGTCAATAGCTTCCAGTTTCACAATCTCTTGCTTTTCTAAATGCAACATTTTGTTGTTGAATTTGGCACATTCTGCAAGAGTTGGCATCAAACATATTCCAGATTTCTTCTCAGTAATTTTCTGAAAAATATTCTCAGGCACAACATCTTGTTCTGGATATAAATTTCACAGTAATCGTGCATGTAAAGCTTCTTTCCCATGCTCGGTCACTTTTCCAATTCTAACATCTTGTAGAATAGTCTTGTAAACTTCATCCTTCGCCTGATGCATATTTTCATGCAGTTCAGCATAATTGAAGTTTAACCATATATTGACGTTGCCAATGCTCCCTAAGCACTTCCTGGTATCTTCATGCGTGAGCATTTTGAACACAGGTTGCCCTTTCACTGGTGTCAGCTGCAGAAGATCTCCGAAAACAATGATGTGTTTGCCACCAAATAACACATCATACTCTGTTTTGAGAACTTCTTGCATTCTCAAATGCACAAAGGCAAGCATGACATTGGAAACCATGCTTACTTCGTCAATGATAAGAAGTTTCATTTTCCTCAAGATTCTTGAAACTTCAAAACAAGCATCTCCAGATAGCTTGTGATATTGTAATTTGTTGTCATGCTCCACTGGCAGCATCAGTAAACGATGTAAAGTAATCCCTTTAATGTTATGTGCTGCCAGTCCAGTTGGAGCGGTGACAACACAAGACAGCGATGACTCTGTCCTTTCCTGCAAATAACATGAAATTGCTTTAATAAGGAAACTTTTTCCAGTTCCCGCTTCTCCACTCACGTACAGTCGGACAGGCTTCAACGACGTACATGAGCACTCTTTCTCGTCATGACTTAATCCATGATCAATTTGCATGGTAACTACGTCATATATTTTCCTCTGCTCAACGTTGAGTTGTCTTTCCAACTCTTCTAAGTTAACCGCATCCTCCTGAGCATGTGCCATGGCTCTTTCCACTTTATTCATAGCAGTGGCAGCTTCATTTTCGATAACAGGTCCTCCTAGTGGATCATGACTCAATGAAGCAGAACTCTGACTGTCCTGAGAACTGTCTCTGGCAATCTCGGCTGCAATCATTGCTTCCTGCTCAATTTCCGCATTCAACATTTCTACATATTTGGGAAAAGCAGGACATTCTATGGTCTCCTTGGCGGCATTGAAAGAGTCTTCGTAACAGAGAAAATCTCCAAGCAGTTCCTCTTCTGCACGCCAAGGCTTGAAAAGTTGCAAAAGTGCTAAATAGAAAAACTCCTTTTTTTCAGGAGATTCGCCACTCAATTTTCGATGGTTTACCAAGTGGCATTTTCTTTGCTTGACCAGACATCCCTCACTTCCTATTACAGCATACACTCCTTTCTCAGTATCTTCTTTGATGTTCCTCTTGAATATGTAACTTTGAAGAACCTCATACAGACAAACATTCTCGAGGTGAATGCTTCGATTTGGATAATATGTATCCAACATGTTGGTCTTCAAAATGTCGGTACTGTTTGGCTCCTTTTCCGCCAAATACTCAATTTCCCGCACAGGTTTGAGAACTCGATTACGCGTTGCAGCAAGACCAAGACTCGCCCAAACGATACTCTTGGACTTGGCATAGAGACTTGCTGAAGACAACCGGTCAGAACATTCGTACGCTCCGATTTCTCGATGCGACAACATCTTCAGACTGAAACTGTACAACTTCTTGCTGAGGCTCTTTTCATGGGAAATGTCCTCCCACATATCCTTCAATTCTGTCTTCTCTTTTTTGGTGATGTAAGATGTCACATACCGAGCCACAGCCATACAGTTATCAGCCACAAACTGTATATCCATGTTAGCATTCCACATGGACAAAATCACCGGGTTGTAGTCGTTGATGTACTTGGACTCTTCGTTCCTCTTCAAATTGTATGTGTTTTTAGGTGATTTCTTCATCACATTATGTCGCAGCGAAGACATCAAACTGTTTACTCTTCCTTTAGAAATCACCGGTCGTGGAAAGCCGAAACGACATTTGGTGTAGAACTTGTCCTTGTTTCGGAATTTACGACGACAGTACTTTCCACATCGATGGCTTTGGAAACGCAGAACTTTTTCTCTTAGGCTTTTCTTCTCCTTTGCGTTTGGAACAGCACACGTAGAATACTGTTGTATAAAACTCATCACTGAGTCTTCTGGATCCGTTCCAAATGTAGGTGCATCCTTGATCCACAGCAACATATGTATATGAGGAGCACCTCTTGCTTGGTACTCCTTTCTCCAGAAGAAATCCAACACCTCTCCAAGAGGTGGATTCTTCTTATTCATGATGAAAGACATCATAGCTTCAAATCTATGATTGAAGTACCTACATACATTGACTGGATCCAAAGAGCACAGTTCTCCGGGTGTCTTGAATTCGATGTTTTCTACGTTAGCATTTGCCTCTCGTAGAAATTCAAGTAAGTCTTCCCAGCCATACTCGGCACAGCTCAGAGTGAGGAACCATGTGGGAGTTCCTAAGTTCCTCAGCATACATTTTAAATCACCATGACGACGGTACCAGTACTCATTAGTACCACGCTGACACGCCATGAGATTAATCAGGTGAGAATCCAAAATACTGTCTTGGACATTGACTTTATCCATAAAGTCACTTGCCGAGATGTTTTGCATGTGTATACCACTTTTCAAGATGTGGTTCACTGCATATGACAGTCCAGACAGATCGCTTTCAAACAGGAGATGAAACAAATAAGGAATGCATTGTCGAAACCTAGCATCTCCTGCATACAATCGCAAAGTCCGGTATTCAGAAGCAGGAATTTGATGAGGTCGCTCATCATATCTTCCTCCCTGACCTGTTGGAAAAAGCTGTGGGAAACACCGAGCTTCCAAACTTTCCTCCTAAACACTAATGTGACTCCCTTTGGCTTGTTTCATTTGAAACAACTCAATAGCATTCCCCATGACTTCCTTGGAATGCAAAGGATGAACACTATAATGTTCATATATTTCTTCACTAGTAGAGGGTTCTACTTTCTCAATTTGACCAGCACACAAATCGCTATCCTCTTCCTCACTTACTTCCTCTTCTGCAACATATACATTCTTATAGTATTTATTATTTTTTTTCAAATACAATGTTGCCTTTTTAACTTTCCTAACATCCACTAAATCTTGCCATATTTTCTTATTCTTTGTCGGAACCCCATTAACTAAGATAACCAGAGGTTCCTCTTCCACTTTTTCTACTCCAATTGTGTTAATGTTTTTCTTCAAATCTAGAGGCAAATAAACAACTCTTCCCTTTAATCCTCTCTGTAAATCTGATGGAGGCAATTTCCCTGTCTTTGGCTCCATTCTTACAATAGCCTGAAAGGGATGGATACTTTGAATCAAAATAGATTCATAAGTATTTAAATCCTTCAATTCAGAAGGAATCTCAACCAATTCCAGATTATTATGAACTGGTCTAGCAGGCATCTGGTTTTGATTTAATTTGCAACAACAATAAGTACACACACGTTGATCCAATCCCAAATCAAAACAATTTTCTACCATCAAGTATGTTGTGAAATCCTTCCATTCACTATTATTTTCCCTTTCACTTTTTGCATATAAATCCACTAACTTAGTCTGATTCTTATAATAAGTGCGTCGACAACACACACAAGTGAAATTTGGCCTCTCACTTGATTTGACCTGAAACGTCGCAATTTCCCTCTGGAAATTATCTGTACTGGAAACCTGTACACTATCTTCCACATTACCCGCTTCTTCTTGGTCAATTTCAACATTCTCCTCTTTACTTCCACAGTAACAAAACTCAATTTCTTCACATATATTCTTCACATCTATTTCAGAACCATGCAAAAGAGCAGCGCATAATTGTTTAAGCATAATTGCTGGACTCTTAGCATAATACAACATTCTAACTAATTTCCTCACTTTATTATGATGCACTGCTAGCATCCTGAAATGATGAAAAACACTCTGGCATACTCTCCTGGAAAGACAAGCCAGTGAATGACCATGCAAACCTGTCACTTCTCTCACTCTGCAAGGATCTAATTCTTGCAACAACCTCATTTTCTGCTTCAAACTTTTCTTATTAAATGACCGTACAAAATCACAAAGCAAATTGATGGAATCCTGTCGCACACTGCAAATACTACTACACTTCCAGGTGTACACAGGACCCTTAGCACGTCTTCCTAAAACCTCATTACCTAACACCTCTTCTGCCTCTGTTGTCACAAGTTTTTCTTTTTCAACTGGACAACCATCTTTCACTTCATAAGCACGACCACTGGTGTCAACTGCATGCACCAAATCATTATCCTGGAAATAACTCTCCTCATTAAAAAATGCCTCACAGCTTGAACTATGCATCCATTCTCCAGAAAAAACTTCACAAAAATTACTACGATTAACTATTCTCTTCCATCTACTATTTCTTTTGAAATCATAAATTGCCTTGTTTAGCTTCCTAATTCTATTGATTATCAAAATAAATAACTTACGTTACTTTCAAATGCCTGATCAATAACTTTCTCAACTTTTTTTTTTCTCTTATAAAAAACCACTTTCTGTTGACCTTTCTTAATATTTTTTAACAAATTGCCAATTATCCTGTTGCGGAACATTCGTTTACGAATGTCCCTAAACTGTTGTTTCCTTCTAATATCATGCACAGAGTTATCTCTTGCTCTAGCAGTAACATTTTTCATTGGCCTTTCCTTTCCGTTTGAATTGCTTCTCTTTTTCTGGACTGAAACATTTTCTGTAGTAATATTTTTTTTACTACAAATATTTCTTATGAATGTTTTTGTACTCTTACCCGGTGCTTTCTTGGTGACTTGACAAATCTTTTTATTAGAGGACTGCTGCTTTTTTTCATTGACCTGCTGTCTTTGACGTTTTGCAGCCTTTCTCAGTCTTTCTTTCGTTGGCATGGTGAAATCTTGAAATGATCTGCAGTTGAATCTGTGGTAAAATATATTAAAAAATGTTATTAACCACTATTACCCAACAGTAAATCAATAACAGTAATCAAAAACTTAAAACACTACTTGACATTTTTACATAGAAGATTTTTTAGTGCTTGGCAAATTAAGAATACAGAAATAGCAGAAAAGAAATTGAATTTATATTCATGTTACCTCAGATATTTTATATGTGAATCTGATCTAATTTTATGAGCATATTTTAATATTTTATTGAAGACACTACACATAACCTGTTTTTGAAGGTGTCTTTATTTTTAAATTAAACGGTTTACATTTTTACTTTTTATTTATTATAAATTTTTAAAATAAATGTTTATAGTTCCATAGGCTCAAGCACGTCAGCTTCCCATCCTATGTCATATAATTCGGACAAATCTGCATCCTCATCACGTTCTTCTTCATCCTCAGGATTTAAATCATCCAAGGGATCAACATCCACTGATGTTTCAATTACGAGTTCAATGATGAGGTCAAAATCAACTGATTGCTGATTGTCGCTCATGTTGATGTTGTCTTTATCTTTAAAGAAAGATAACAACAATGAGATGTTGCAGAGTAAGAGACAAATCTCAGAGATTATAATAGTAAAATTGTATGACAAGAGTAACATTTTGCAGCTATTATATAGCCATGTCCAGCGATGCTGAGCAGGTGAAGCCTATGTCTAATTTTTCAGTGAACAGGACTCATCTCTTCTTAACCTTGGATAAGCCTCACCGACTCTGTGTCCCCTGCACATACTTAAATGTAAAGGGGCAGATTTATGTTAAATGGCACATCCCCAGGCATGCACCAGTTAACGTGCACCGCTGCTCTGCCACCCATGGTGTGCCCCATTTACAATCAGATAGGAGAAAGCTACGTCAAAACCCTGCGCCTGCTTGAAGCAGGCATAGGTCTTGACGCAACATTGTGGAGATGGGGCACCCCTGAGCCTTGCTGGAGCTGCATCACACTTGCGATACAACTCCAGCAATGCGCCACCTTTACGGCACAGATGCGTCACGCATCTGTGCCATTTTTGCCCCATGCTGCGCCGCATTGTAAATGCAGCACACCATGGGTGGCGGAACAGCAGCGCAGGATGACTGGCACATCCCTGGTGATGCGCCAGTCATCATAAATCTATCCCTAAGCTTCTTATCTTGTTAGAGATGAACCGCCATATGTATCATCAAACTATTTTGCATTTCCTAAATAGCGAATTTTAAGGGATAAATAGCGATTCTTTACCATTCCTAATTTGCGATGAGCAAATTGCTAATTGCAAATTACCCATTCATTTCCATGGGCCAGGAGGCCCATAGGAATGAAGGTGCAATTTGCGATTAGCAATTAGCTCATCGCAAATTAGGAATTTTTCCAAAGGTGCAGGGGTGTCTCAAGAACACCCTGCTGCACCCCTGAAAAAGAAATTTGGGGGCATATGGCGCCCATACATGCCCTAAGGGCATGTATGGGCGTCATATGGCACCTTTTGTTTTTTGGAAAAAAAGCTTTTTGAAAAGAATTCGCAAATTACCACCAACTAGAAGTTGGTGGTAGTTTGCAAATCCTTAATGGCATTTTTTGCATATTTTTTGTTTGATACATTGCATTTAAGGAATCGCAAAATTTGCAAATCCTTCAGTACAATCGCAAAATAAGGAATAGCAAATTTTGCTATTCCTTATTTTGCATCAAACTTGTTTGATACATACCATTTGTCTAATTAGCATTCGCAAAGGCCGAAATTCGCAGAATTTTGACCTTTGCGAATGCTAATTAGCTTGATACATATGGCCCCAAGTGAGGCCTGTCTTGCAACATGGTGCATCTTTTGCATCACTGCTGCATCGGTTTCATGTGGCACGTTTTTTTTACACCATGACACATCTGCCTAAATGCATCAATTTGTAATTTTGTCGCCTCATAGCAAATCTTTTGCACCGCCGCTGCATCAGAAAAGTGACGCACAGTGGCGCAAAAGAGGCATACACCTATCATAAATCTGTCCCTAGCATTTTAAATGATTAATTCAGGATGACGATAAGGTGTGGCCTATCCAGAGGTTTGTTTAAGGTGAGGCCTACTCAGGATTGCAGATTAAAGTTACGCTTGATGAAGAATACAGAGGAGATAATACATGTAAAGGCCTACCAATGAAGTAAGTTATGTCTACTTTATTGCGCCAGTCATCATAAATGTATCCCTAAGCTTCTTATCTTGTTAGAGATGAACCGCCATATGTATCATCAAACTATTTTGCATTTCCTAAATAGCGAATTTTAAGGAATAAATAGCGATTCTTTACCATTCCTAATTTGCAATGAGCAAATTGCTAATTGCAAATTACCCATTCATTTCCATGGGCCAGGAGGCCCATAGGAATGAAGGTGCAATTTGCGATTAGCAATTAGCTCATCGCAAATTAGGAATTTTTCAAAGGGTGCAGGGGTGTCTCAAGAACACCCTGCTGCACCCCTCAAAAAGAAATTTGGGGGCATATGGCGCACATACATGCCCTAAGGGCATGTATGGGCGTCATATGGCACCTTTTGTTTTTTGGAAAAAAAGCTTTTTGAAAAGAATTCGCAAATTACCACCAACTAGAAGTTGGTGGTAATTTGCAAATCCTTAATGGCATTTTTTGCATATTTTTTGTTTGATACATTGCATTTAAGGAATCGCAAAATTTGCAAATCCTTCAGTGCAATCGCAAAATAAGGAATAGCAAATTTTGCTATGCCTTATTTTGCATCAAACTTGTTTGATACATACCATTTGTCTAATTAGCATTCGCAAAGGCTGAAATTCACAGAATTTTGGCCTTTGCGAATGCTAATTAGCTTGATACATATGGCCCCAAGTGAGGCCTGTCTTGCAACATGGTGCATCTTTTGCATCACTGCTGCATCGGTTTCATGTGGCACGGTTTTTTTACACCATGACACATCTGCCTAAATGCATCAATTTGTAATTTTGTCGCATCATAGCAAATCTTTTGCACCGCCGCTGCATCAGAAAAGTGACGCACAGTGGCGCAAAAGAGGCATACACCTATCATAAATCTGTCCCTAGCATTTTAAATGATTAATTCAGGATGACGATAAGGTGTGGCCTATCCAGAGGTTTGTTTAAGGTGAGGCCTACTCAGGATTGCAGATCAAAGTTACACTTGATGAACAATACAGAGGAGATAATACATGTAAAGGCCTACCAATGAAGTAAGTTATGTCCACTTCATTGTGCCAGTCATCATAAATCTATCCCTATGCTTCTTATCTTGTTAGAGATGAACTGCCATATGTATCATCAAACTATTTTGCATTTCCTAAATAGCGAATTTTAAGGAATAAATAGCGATTCTTTACCATTCCTAATTTGCAATGAGCAAATTGCTAATTGCAAATTATTCATTCATTTCCATGGGCCAGGAGGCCCATAGGAATGAAGGTGCAATTTGCGATTAGCAATTAGCTCATCGCAAATTAGGAATTTTTCCAAGGGTGCATGGGTGTCTCAAGAACACCCTGCTGCACCCCCTGAAAAAGAAATTTGGGGGCATATGGCGCACATACATGCCCTAAGGGCATGTATGGGCGTCATATGTCACCTTTTGTTTTTTGGAAAAAAAGCTTTTTGAAAAGAATGCGCAAATTACCACCAACTAGAAGTTGGTGGTAATTTGCAAATCATTAATGGCATTTTTTGCATATTTTTTGTTTGATACATTGCATTTAAGAAATCACAAAATTTGCAAATCCTTCAGTGCAATCGCAAAATAAAGAATAGCAAGTTTTGCTATTCCTTATTTTGCATCAAACTTGTTTGATACATACCATTTTTCTAATTAGCATTCGCAAAGGCCGAAATTCACAGAACTTCGGCCTTTGCAAATGCTAATTAGCTTCATACATATGGCCCCAAGTGAGGCCTGTCTTGCAACATGGTGCATCTTTTGCATCACTGCTGCATCAGTTTCATGTGGCACAGTGTTTTTTACACCATGACACATCTGCCTAAATGCATCAATTTGTAATTTTGTCGCCTCATAGCAAATCTTTTGCACCGCCGCTGCATCACAAAAGTGACGCACAGTGGCGCAAAAGAGGCATACACCTATCATAAATCTGTCCCTAGCATTTTAAATGATTAATTCAGGATGACGATAAGGTGTGCCCTATCCAGAGGTTTGTTTAAGGTGAGGCCTACTCAGGATTGCAGATGAAAGTTACGCTTGATGAAGAATACAGAGGAGATAATACATGTAAAGCTCTACCAATGAAGTAAGTGATGTCCACTTCATTGCGCCAGTCATCATAAATGTATCCCTAAGCTTCTTATCTTGTTAGAGATGAACCGCCATATGTATCATCAAACTATTTTGCATTTCCAAAATAGCGAATTTTAAGGAATAAATAGCGATTCTTTACCATTCCTAATTTGCGATGAGCAAATTGCTAATTGCAAATTACCCATTCATTTCCATGGGCCAGGAGGCCCATAAGAATGAAGGTGCAATTTGCGATTAGCAATTAGCTCATCGCAAATTAGGAATTTTTCCAAAGGTGCAGGGGTGTCTCAAGAACACCCTGCTGCACCCCTGAAAAAGAAATTTGGGGGCATATGGCGCACATAAATTTTAACAACATTCCTTTACCTCAAAAACGATTTTAAAGTCATAATTTGAAAACACTGCCCACGGGGAAATGACTTAAAATGTCCTTAAGACACATGAAAGTGTTTTTTAAAGCCTTTGCAAGTTTTTGGGTCACTTTTAACATGGCTATGTAACTCAAACAGTCAAAATCTAAATTTACCATGCACAGGTGGGACCATATTTACAAGGAATGTGCCACACGGGGAAAGGTCTTTTAATGTAATATGGGAAAAATGACATCAGAGACACTGAAATGCCTTATAAAGAAGCATACACCATTATATCCTTGTCATAAATTTACAAACCATTCCTTTTCCCCAAAAACGATTTTCAAATCATAATTTGAAAACACTGCACATGGGGAAATGACTTTAAATGTCCTTAAGACACATGAAAGCGTTTTTTGATTGCCTTTCCAGCATGGTTGGGTCACTTTTAACATGGCTATGTAACACAAACATTCAAAATCTAAATTTGCCATGCACAGGTGGGAGCATATTTACAAGGAATGTGCCCCACGGGGAAAGGTCTTTTAATGTAATATGGGAAAAATGACATCAGAGACACTGAAATGCCTTATAAAGAAGCATACACCATTATGTCCTTGTCATAAATTTAAAAACCATTCCTTTTCCCCAAAAACGATTTTCAAATCATAATTTCAAAACACTGCACATGGAGAAATGACTTAAAATGTCCTTAAGACACATAAAAGCGTTTTTTGATTGCCTTTACAGCATGTTTGTGTCACTTTTAACATGGCTATGTAACGCAAACATTCAAAATCTAAATTTGCCATGCACAGGTGGGAGCATATTTACAAGCAATTTGCTCCACAGAGAAAGGTCTTACATTAAAATGGGAAAAATAACATCAGAGACACTCAATTGCCTTATAAAGAAGCATACACCATTATGTCCTTGTCATAAATATTATAACCATTCATTTTCCTCAAAAACTATTTTCAAGTCATAATTTGAAAAGACTCCACAGCTCCTATGCACAATAACACCCTGTCAGTACTAATACTTCACATTTTCTCCAATTACATTTTCTCAAAGAAACAAAATCTATTTGTAAAACACTTGAGACAAAGCAACATTTGAAAAACACAACTTTCTTCATAATTTTCTCCTTAAAGCACACTATTCTCTATCTAAATTAAAGAAATCTTTTCTCACCTTAGCAAATACTTTGAGTTTCAAAACAGTCTCAGAAACACACCAATTTGTCTTCAGCAGAGCAAAAGGTATGCACTCCAGAGTCTGCAGCTATCAAAAGCACAGAAATGCTGTAATTCTTCACACATATCTCTCATGTCACCCAATCAAAACTCTTCCCTCACTTTTTTTCAAATGAAAACCCTTCCCCCCTCTGCCCTTTCTGCCTTTTTTGCATGGCAACTACCTCTTGGAAGACCTCTGGTGTTTGCAAGTTCACACAACAATGTTGCAATTGAACTCTGAACTCTCAGTGCACCTCATATCCAGTGCATTCTTTCATTTAATGATTTTTTCTTGACCACTCAAACTACATCTTTCAAACAACTCATCCATGCACCCTAACTTTCTGTTTTCAGCAATCAAAATCCACCAATCACTGTTACTGCTTCATTAACACAGAAACTCCACAGTTTTTTTCATTTTAAACTCTTATTTTTTCAACTGCCATTTCTTTGCCACACTTCATCTGACTGCAGGAGAACCTTCTCTCACCATGTTTTCTGTCTGGATTGTTGGACATAGTTACATCTATTGGGCTCAGAGGTATGCTGAGAACAGGAATTTACCTAACCTCAATTTACAAGATGTGGAAATTAAGTGGTTTGGCCACAGAGGATTAAAATGTCACCAATTGATACCATTGGTGAAAACCTTTATGCATTTGCCAAAACCTGACCTGTTAATTGTGCACTGTGGAGGTAATGATTTGGGCACTTTGACTGGGGTAGGTCTGGAAACGCTTTTAAAGGACACCTTTGAGCAATTGATGGCACTTTTTCCTCAGACTGCCTTGGTATATTCAAATATATGCCAAAGACAGAAATGGAGGTGGTCAAACCAATTTTGTCCACAAATTGAGAAGTCGAGGAAGTATGTAAACAAATCTGTTTCAGCTTACACGAGAGACCATGGAATGGGCTCCGTGTACAACAATAACTTGCGTTACTACATGCAAGATATCTACAGAGGAGATGGAGTTCACTTCTCAGATGAGGGCAACAGGATTTTCATTCTGAATTTAAGACTGTGCATTGGTACCTACTTATAAGTACCTAAATGTACCATAAACCCAAAAGCTCTTCTCAGAGCTACCCTACATCTGATCACTCACAATTATTATTTTACTCTAACATTTTTCACTAATTTTCAACAAAGTACGCTCCCTGGGGCGCTCCCCCGGTACGCGAACCGGGAGCTAACCTCGCTAAATTTAAAAAAAAATGTTTTTTTTTCGCACATATGGGCCTCCTCAGCCACCCTCAGAAAACCTAGGGGGTCAAGATAAGTCTACCGTGCCCCCTTCTACCCATTCTGAACATTATTTGCCCTCCATCTTGTATCTTAATTCGACCGAAACACAAAATGGTGGACTCCCGTAACGCTTAAGGTTCGCGAACCGGGGCGCTCGCCAGTTCGCGTACCGGGTCGCTCCCTGGGAAGCGCACCATCAAAAAAGGTGGGAAAGTAGTTTACAGAAAAGCGACTGGAGACAATTTCACCAAATATAGATTAGCTCATACTACATACCAATGCCTACCATTTTCACAAATTTGATTGAAATTCCATTTAACCATTTAGCCTGTAGACCTCTCTAAATACCCTGAGGTAAATTACTTCACAAAACACATCTGAAGTGTTGGAATTGACAACCAATTAAAATGTTACTTTAATTTTCTACTTTTTTTACCTGACATTTGATTGGTTATGTACCTGAATATATATAAAGGAAGAGAGAGAAACACAGCCATTTTGACTACTACTTCCTGAACTACATTGCAAGATCATTTTCACTCACAACTTAAACTTGTTTTTAGAAGGTGAGATATTATTTTATAAATTTGAAAACATTTTCAGATAGTTATATACTATCCCTCTGTAAGAGTTAGACATTGAGAAAGGCTTCTTTATTATAATTATGGATTGATTTAGGTTTCTGTGGTATAATTATGAATTTACTTAGGCTTCTTCACAGGCACTTTTTAATAGTACTACTTCACGCCTGAAACCATACAGTGCCCATAGATTACTTCTCTGTTATAAACTCACAAGTACCTGTCTGAACTTAAACCCAACAGTGCCCTATCTCTACTGATATATTTATTTTTTATGCAAATTACAGCAATAAAATGGAAGGTGAGCAGAATGTTTCCTTCGAAATTGTTCTGGAGAACAACACAGAAAAAGATATTGAGGACAATGATGACTCAGATTTCATGGATGAATCACGGGACCATGAATTAGTTCAATGTGTAGAATCTGTGGATCATTTACTTCATTATGATGACGGTCAAATGTGGGAACTTATGTTCACTCAATAAGAGGACATATCGGACAGTCAAATGCTAGACGTTCTATTAAATTTTGAAAAACAATCCGAAAAATAAAATTGTATGTAATATTAAAAAATTGTTTGAGTCTTTAATCATTTTTATATGTAATTCATAAACTAGTTAAATGTTAGAAATGTTATTAAATTTTCAAACACAATCACAATAATAAATAATTGCTTAAAAAATAAAAAAAATAAAAAATAATCAACAAAACCAACAATCAATTAACATACAGTATTTGAAAAGTCTATCATTCTTTTTTCCTTATAGTACGCTGCCCAGAACGCTTCCCGGTTCGCGAACCGGGCGCTACCCACGCGGGGCCCTTTTAAAGCCTCCACATTAAACCTAGGGGGTCAGGGAGGATCTACTATGCCCCCTTCTGGTCATTTCCCCCTTTGTTTTGGCCTCCTCTTGTCTCTCAATCCTACCGAGAGACAAGATGGCGGCCGCTCCGGACTGTTTAGAATGTTGACAGACACTGGAGAGCCAATCAGCTTCGCTACGCGAAGTTCCGTTACGCGTAAAGTCCGTGAACCGGAGCGCTGCCCGGTCCGCTGTTACAGATATATATCTTTTTTTGAACGTTAATTTCTCAAAATCCACTGAAGCACATATATTGAGACCTAGCAAAGGCACATCGGGCTACCAGTCCCTACAATTTTGCCAAGTTTCGTGGAAATCCATTCAGCCGTTCGGGCTAAAAGTGAGGCCAACCGCCCTATGGAAAACTCAATGTTAAAAACACGTTTTGGGACCCCCCTTTTTTCTCGGCCCCCCCTTGACGAACCCCCCCAAATTTCCGGGGGCTGCTCAGAAACAAAATGTTCCATTTTCCAGAAAATTTCAGCCAATTCCGTCCACAAACGCCAAAGTTATTAGACATAGAATTTTCAAAAATCTAATAGGGAAAAAATCCTAACTATATATACCTACTGGCGACCGCCAGTAGGTAATATATATATATATATATATATATATATATCCAAGAGAAATTTCCCATGTACAAGGAAACGTTACGACAACACTCCAGAAGTTGCTGTGCTTAAGAATTTATTCGGCAGCAAAACAAACAACGCGTTTCACCAACAGGCTTGATCACGTTTGTCTAGGATACACAATCTCAGTCCTTTTACCATTAACACAATCTAAACATAGAAGAAGGACTTTCCAAAACACCCCCCAGTGCACAATAAAGAGCGGACATATTGGAGTGGTACATTATATGGTCACGATGCAGCATGGTTTTAAACGATAGGAAAGTCCAAAGAACCAAGGTTATAAATATTTACTTGATTCCGCCATCATATCAGCCTGAAAGCCAAACATAATATTCTATTCCAAAATGTAAAAAGAACGAAAAAACCATATTTACAGATAGGTCATCTCCTACCCCCATCGTCATGTTTCTGGTAAATGCCGCCCAAGTGGGCTATTATTTACAAAAACATAAAACACGACTACTTGTTTCCACATTCCGCCCCAGTGGGCATAAAGTGCTGTTATCATCTTTACAAATGTAAATATAAACATGGTCTTTAGTTAAGTAACATCCCATTCGGATGTTGGCTCAGTCTCGATGGCAGTTATATGCAGGACATTGGTTCAGCAGCCTCTCATGCTTGGTCTTGTGGCAATGCATCACAGCGACCATTCCTCATTAATTTATCAATGGATCCTATCCAGGAATATCAACTCCACTAGTCCCAAAGTGCATAGAATCTGTGAATTAATTAAAAACACTGGGGCGGAATGTGGAAACAAGTAGTCGTGTTTTATGTTTTTGTAAATAATAGCCCACTTGGGCGGCATTTACCAGAAACATGACGATGGGGGTAGGAGATGACCTATCTGTAAATATGGTTTTTTCGTTCTTTTTACATTTTGGAATAGAATATTATGTTTGGCTTTCAGGCTGATATGATGGCGGAATCAAGTAAATATTTATAACCTTGGTTCTTTGGACTTTCCTATCGTTTAAAACCATGCTGCATCGTGACCATATAATGTACCACTCCAATATGTCCGCTCTTTATTGTGCACTGGGGGGTGTTTTGGAAAGTCCTTCTTCTATGTTTAGATTGCGTTAATGGTAAAAGGACTGAGATTGTGTATCCTAGACAAACGTGATCAAGCCTGTTGGTGAAACGCGTTGTTTGTTTTGCTGCCGAATAAATTCTTAAGCACAGCAACTTCTGGAGTGTTGTCGTAACGTTTCCTTGTACATGGGAAATTTCTCTTGGATATTTGGGCCGCCGGGACCCCAACGACGACCCGCTCGTGAGCAGGTACTGGCCAGACACCGAAATTGTGTTTTGCAATATATATATATATATATATATATATATATATATATATATATATACATTTTTTTTTTCCACTGAAAAAAGAAAGGTTTCAGGGGCGTTATAGTTAGCTGGACATTTCACTCGTACAAAACCATTGGAATTCTCCTGTTGTAGTTAGTTCAGCTAACTATAACTCACGCGCCCGCAATGCACTATTGATGACGTCACATATTACATCACTCATGACATGGTCAGTGACATCACTCATGACATCACTCATGATATCTCAAATTACATCACTGATGACATCACTGATGACATCATCCAGTGAACGTGTGTTTTTCTGAAAAATAAATATGTTCATATATGTACATCTCAAGGTCGATGGAAGAATAAATGGGTATATAAGTGTCTAAATGGATGATTTTTTTGTAAAATTGATTGTATAACTGACTGATTAAGTGTATTTTAGTGAATACATGGGTTAGTGAGTAATGTTTAAATATGTAAATATCTGTATCAGTCTCTCACTTTGTGTATACATGGCTGCATGGATTGGTGAGTAGCTACATAAGTGTCTATATGGGTTATTAGAAGTTTTTTGAGTATCAGTATGAGTGTCTGAGTGTCTGTATGGTTTGGTGGGGGGTATTACTTAGTGCATAGATGCATGAATGAGTGACTTACTGTTTGTATGTGTTGAAGACAGCATGTATGCAGGACTGTATAGGTGGATGACAGTGTGTATGGGTGTGTTAGTCAGTGAATGACTGTCTCAATAGTGTCTTTATGAGTAACTACATATGTTTTAAAATAGTATATGTGAGTATTGGTGTGTATAAGTGAGAATATTTTTCAAATGTATTGGCCCTGGGGACCCCATCCCCCAGGGCCTGCCCCCAATGTTTAATAAAAAAAAAACGGGAAGGGGGCCGCGTGGCCCCCCTCCCGAGGCCATCATTTGCCCCAGGGACCCTATCCCCGGGGCATGGCCCTTTTTTTATTGTTATTTTGGAGGGGGGCTGTCTTGCCCCCTTCCTGAGGCCAGTTCTGGCCCCAGGGACCCATTCCCCCAGGGCGTTTCTTTTTTTAAGGTTTTTTTTTTTGGAGGGGGGCCGCGTGGCCCTCCTCCTGGGCCACTACTAGCCCTGGGGACCCCATCCCCCGGGGCAGACGTCTTCATTGGGGCCGTGGGTGGGTCCCCAATCCCCCCATGGTCTCAGGCGCCTCCCCGCATCATGCGGGAGCCGGCATTGCTTTTCCACATGGGGAGCAGCTAACATGCTGCTCCCCCTGTGGAAAAGCAATCTGCTTTCCTATTTGGAAAAGAGAGCAGGTTTCCTGCTTTCTGTTCCAAATAGGAAATCAGTTTGCAATGACAGGGTGGGAGCCAGATGGGCACCCCGGGACACTGCTGGAGCCGGCCCTGGGGGTAGCGGTCTCCAGGGCCTAGACAAGGCTCCAGGAGGGGGCTGCGCGGTCCCCCTCCCACATTTTGAAGAAGCCCCAGGGGGTGGCAGACCCTGGGCCTGGGGGGGCCTCAGAGCACCCCTCCCTTAATGGTTTGAAGCCAGCCCCAGGGGGCGCGATATGATCACCTTGGCCAATTTAGGCCCTGTAAGAGACCGTAGAGTCTATGTTAGAGGGTCTCACACTTTTCTCGGGGCTGGATATTGTTATAGTGTTAGTCGTCCGGCCTCCTAATACAATTGACATGACAGCTTTGGAACATTGTGATGATCTTAGATTCTAAACAATCAATCACCCCCTTAACATTAGACTTTGGTGGATCTGACACGTGAGCCTTTACTGAGATATGGGCAAACACCACGATCAGTGTTTAATAAGTACTAGTTATATGAGTACCATTTCTGGTGTCTTTTATATAAGGTTGAAGACTCATTATATAGGTTGCTGAATATGATATATGTAAAACATATTGGACATTTTTTTTTGCAAATGCATATATATATATCTAATTTACATATCAGCAAAAATCGGAGAAATTAAGTAACTCACACGCAACCACCCCTCTCTTCTTTTTCTTAAAGAGGTTGGGGTTGAATTGTAGAAATACTAGTGGTATTGGGATATGAGAGAGCTTGGAAGGAACATATCATATTAATTAAAATTCTCCAGATTTCATTAAAGATGGCTCACTAAACAAGAGCGGAAGAATTATATGAGAATTTGAATATAAGATGAACACACACTAGCGGCAAGGGGCAGTGAAGTTGAAGTAGGTAAAATGGCTTGGGCTCTTTTTGGATATATATGGTATTGCGTTCGCTCTCAGATCCAACGTGATATGGATGCGATGCCTGCAGAAGTGCAGAGCGGCAGACTAGCACAGGTGTGGACCATTAGGCAGTACGGCACTATTTAAATGCCGGATTCCCATGGCAGCCCATTTTGCAACCTTTGGGAAAGATACGCTGTTTGACTTTGCTGCCAGAAAAAGAGGTACATTATCAGACTGCGAGCAATATAAACCAGAGGGGCCGATGTTGAGAATAGCTCTTTAAATGACTGGTTTTAATATCAAGTCTAACTTTTGCCCCGAGTATGTTTAACTTATTTTGGGTTTGTTTTGCGTTTAGATCTTCCGTAACTGGGATCTTTCATGACTGTGGTGACTGGAGATTGCGGTAATAATCGCATCTTTACTGACTTGATATTAGAGCAGTTTATCAGATGTCCGACAGCGCCTCTGTCACACTAAAGCAGGTATGGATATACACCTATGAGCTGTACATTACGTAAAAACGAGTGCCCCATAAATATTGAAATCGCTGATTAGGTTTGTTTTCATATCCAGATGGAATAGAGTGGAACATTTTGAAAATATATGGCACCTTGGACCGCGGATTGCAGCGAGGTTCTATAGGGTCACATGCGCAGTATTTTTACAGCCAACCTAGAGAGCTTGATTAATATCAACTCATGTACGGATTTATATAGATAATTATTGTAGAACTCTTTATTGAATGAGCTAAGAGCTAGGTGGGTGAGATGGGCGGATGCCATTTTAAATATGGAATTGATGTTTTCTTCTCAGAAGAGCCAAGAAAGCCTATCCCCCAGATTAATCATTGTCCCGTTTTGCGAGTCCTTAATAGCGATTATTAAGGAATCACTATTAAGGACTCGCAAAACGGGATTCATGTAGAAATCGCAATATAATTTGCGATTTCTACAGCTTCCTTATTTGCGATTAGCAAATTGCTAATCGCAAATAAGGAATTATTCCCAATTCATTCCTATGGGCCTAAAGGCCCATAGGAATAAGGGATGACTATAGGAATAAGGAATGACTCCCCATTCATTCCTATGGGCCTTTAGGCCTTTAGGCCTTATTTGCGATTAGCAATTTGCTAATCGCAAATAAGGATGCGATTTCAAGGGTGCCAGGGGTGTCCAAAGGACACCCTGTAGCACCCCTGAAATGTAAATGTAGACTGATGTTGCGCACAAACATGTCCAAAGGACATGTGTGTGTGTGTAACATCCAACTTAGAAAAATGCTCTAAAGTGCATTTTTCTAAGTTTTCGCTATTTACCACGAAGTTGCACTTCGCGGTAAATAGCGGCCCAATTTTGCAATTTCGCAATTTTTAAAAGGTTCATGAATAGCATTTAAGAAATCTCTATTTGAGATTCCTTAAATGCGATCGCAATTTGAGAAATCGCAATTATTTGCGATTTTTCAAATTGCGAGTTCATGAACCATTGATGAATCTCAAATGCCATTTTTGCGGGCGCAAACGGACGAATTTTGCGATTGGCAACGCTTGCTCTCGCAAAAATGCTTGATGAATCTACCTGTATGACTCTCTGAAAAATAAGGCCGGAGTGTGGTGAAATAGGAGTCCACAACCGGAAGACAGTTTGACTACATTACAACCATAAGAAAAGGTGTTTTACAACTCGAGTACATAATTATTACCAGGTAAACTTGAAGTCATATTTAGAGATTGGGTCTCATAATAAGGCAGGGTGAGCAGCATGCCCCGTTCCCCATCTGAAAATAAAAATTAAGGACAATCGGGTACCCCAGGGGGCTTACAAATACGTAGGGTACCCGATTGACAAAATACGAAGGAGGCAATCTACCCCCTGGAGTTTGGAAAACTGATAAGTTGAAGACTTTAGAATTTTTCAAATATGTTTGCTCTCCATTAAGGAGATAATAGTAGCATGATTAACAAACCGAAGAATGAACGAGGGTGGAATGATGGTGTAGAGAGATGTGAAAATTGGTGCCTAATAAGGATGTTTTTTGTCCTAAATGTCTATATGGATTGGAGATCATTGCAAATGTGGGCTTCAATTAGGGGCTTATATACAAATCAATAGAATATTGTTCATAAAAGATTAATAGGGGATTGATAAAAACTGGTAGTTCTGTTAATTAAAAGAATTGTCAAGCTTTGTGGAGACAACACATTGATATGTACTTTTTATATTTTTTAGATTGTATTTTACTTTTAACATTGAGAACGGAAAAAAGAGAGACAACAAAGTTTTTTGTCTTGAAAAAGGTGGTGCACAACAAGCAGCACACCGAAACGCGTCAACACTATTGTCATTATTAAATCCGAGGAACTAGTGTGCTGTCATTCGCTAATATTAGCCTGACGGGGTCTTCGATTAATTATATATGATGATTTCGAAATGAATCACTTGATTTTGTCTCTTTGTTGTAAATGATTTTAAATTTTTCTGATTGTTTTATTTAGGGATATATGAAAGATATTTTCATTTTTGTGTTTTTAATAACTTTAATTGATTACGTAATACATTTGAATATTGTATTGACAATTTTGGATTCATATTTGCAATGGGTTTGTATGTGTAATTTGGGGAGATCCCTCACTCTGGCACAAGTGTGGATGAAGTTTTGTATGAGTCTGAATGACCATTTGTGATAATAAGTCCAATGGAAAATTACTATACACAGTCCTTGTAGCAGCACAGCAGTTCTTCCTGGCAAAAGTCTTCACAGGTTCAGCAGTGTAATTAGGTAGTAGGGTCTTAAGTCCAGCACTGATACCCAGTTGTGCCTTAGAAGTGGAGGTGACTTCACAGATGGGTCTTTGTAGAGCACAGATGTCCTTTCCTCCTGCTGTGGCTCTAGACTCACTACAGGGGGGCTAGGCAGCCCTTTGTGTTGAAGCAGGATGCTGTTTATTCAGGTGTAAGTGTCATCTCGTCTCTCCCATCCTCCCTAGGATGACCTATCAGGAGCTTGATGGCCCATCATTCACACCCAAGTTAATTTTGTGCGTGGCTGTATAGAAAGTCCAGATGTCACCCAGCGCAGACGTGTAATGGAGACAGGTTGCAGGCACACAGGGCTAAGAGGAGGCACATTAAAACTTTCTAAAACTGTAAGAGTAAACTTGACTTTACCATCAAAGAGGGTTTATCATTACAGTCCTATAGGTATGTAACATCAATCAATCAGGATTTATAAAGTGTGGCTCATCACCCAGTAGGGTATCCAGGTGCTTACAGGTCATGGAGGCTTATTCCAACAGCCAAGTCTAGAGGGCCATTCGGAATTCTGGAAATGTGGTGATGGTTTGGAGGTGTGTGGGGAGGCTGTTCCAGGTCTTTGCTGTGATGTGGGAGAAGGAGCCTCTTCCACTTGTGGTAGATGTGGGGAATATGGCCAAGTGAAAGGGAGGTGGAGTGTAATCTTATCATTGGTTGGTGGTTGTTTTGGCAGTAGTTAATGTAAGTGGGTCCTTGGTTGTCTAGAGCCTAGTATGCGTGTGTCAGCATCTTGAATTAGCATCTCTTCTGTACAGGGAGCCAGTGGAGGTTCCTGAGTTGGGGTGTGACATGATATATCTACTTCTTCCCAATTAGGAATTGCAGCATATTAAATGTAATAAGGAATTCTCAAAGTTAACCTATGAGATGGGTAGGCCTCACACTAGTGAAAAGCAAATTTGAGAGCTTTTCACTAGCAGAACATTTAAAACTTTAAAGTATATGTCCTGCCTTTTAATTACACATCCCCCTGCCCTATGGGCTACCAAGTGCTTACCTTGGTGGTGACCTATATGTAATAAAAGGGGAATTTAAGGCTTGGCAAAAGATTTAAAATGTCAAGTAGACATGGCAGTGGAACTGCACCCACAGGTTAATCAATGGCCAACCTGAGATATGTTTAAAGGCTACTTGAGTGTGCTGCAGTCGTGCACTAGTAGCATTTAATTTACAGACACTGGGCACATGTAGTGCACTTTACTAGGGACTTGTGCAAATTGTGAATATACCAATCAAACCATGTTTACAGGAGACAGCACATGTACTTTAGCACTCTACAGCAGTGGTGACGTGCTCAAAGTCCTGAGGCCAATAAAAAGAATTCAGCAAAGAAATGTGAGACAAACAGGCAAAATGTTTGGGGGGAAGACCACCCAAAGGCTGTCAGATCTAACACTTCTTTTTTCCACCATTCTCTCATATTTCTTTGTCATTTATTACTCAGCGCCTGGATATTTTTACATGTGACAAGCAGCGCTCTGCAAATCCACCTTACATTATATTACACTACATCTCCCATCGGGTATATTCATATGGCACTGTTCTATGAGGTTTCAGAAGTATTGTCCTGTTTGCGTGCTTCAGATCACATCAAGGCAATCCTATGTTTATAGGCACCTACAGACGCAGGCAACAATACAGGCCTTTGACACATAAAATTGGTCTACAGGCAATACCTCAAAATGGCTGAAAAAGCTTAGAATTTTGGTCTGCATCATCTTGAAGGACCTCTGTTTCTTTTTTAGGTCCTGAGTGCACTGGCAGTGTGAGAAACGAGGGGAAAATATTCAGAATTGTGCTTTCTTTGGTAGCTATTTCGTTCATCATTATAACAACTCTCATACTGCACTTTGTAGGTGAGTTTCTATCACTTTATTGTAGTGTTTCCAAAACTGAGGGTTGCAATGTGATTTTTGATGGATTGCAAAACATTTGAATAATAAATAAAGATGCCTTTAAATTCTGTTGTTAACTTGTGACATTGTCATAAATCACATGGGGAGGAGGCAGATGGCTGCATTGAAGGGTCACTCCAACTCCGACCATAGATACAGAATTAATCAAAGGAGAGTGAAACCACACAATTCTATTTCCAGAGCCTCACAGAAAAGTATTTAGAGACCTCATCCACTAGTTTTTGCCAAGGGTATGTATCATCTTCACTGGTGTATCCTAGTGGTTTGCTTCATCATCAGGTCTCCTATCTGTACTTGGGTAATACCTTGATCGGTAACACCTCCACCAGGAGAAAGAGTTTCTGGATGTAGAATTAGATGGGATCTGTGTAGAAGTGATTAAAATGACCTCTTCTCCGAAAACCAATCTTTATGTGCATTGGGGGTAGAGGTAAGGTTAAAAACAGAAAGATGGATGGGGATGAACTAAACAACCGATACAAAAGGGGATGATGGACGGAGCGTTTGAGCAAATCAAACACTCACCCCCAGTCAACTGATCTGGGTTTAATCCAACACCATTCTTTAGCTCCTCAGCCACCCCAGTTCAGACATGGCCATATGCAAATCAGTCTGACCCTGTGCCTCATGGGAACAGTCCAGCCCGAACTGCCAAGCCATGTCTTCCCTGGACCGGAAACAAGCATCCTGGGACTGGTTTCGGATTCATAATCCTCATCAGCCAGGCTATCTTGAATCCAGTGGCCAAGTGAGCAAGGGACTCACGTCTGAGCATACCCTGCCAACTTAGGGCGAACATGGCCATGTCTGAACTGGGGTGGCAGAGTGAGCTAAAGAATGGTGATGGATTAAACCCAGATCAGTTGCCTGGGGGTGAGTGTTTGATTTGCTCAAACGCTCCGTCCATCATCCTCTTTTGTATCGCTTTGTTTGCTCTAAGTTGGCAGGGTATGCTCAGACGTGAGTCCCTTGCTCACTTTGCCAGTGGATTCAAGATAGCCTGGTTGATGAGTATTATAAATCCAAAACCGGTCCCAGGATGCTTGTTTCCGGTCCAGGGAAGACATGGCTTGGCAGTTCGCGATGGACTGTTCCCATGAGGCACACGGTCAGACTGATTTGCATATGGCCATGTCTGAACTGGGGTGGCAGAGTTAGCTAAAGAATGGTGATGGATTAAACCCAGATCAGTTGACTGGGGGTGAGTGTTTGATTTGCTCAAACGCTCCGTCCATCATCCCCTTTTATATCGCTATGAACTAAACAACCTTCACATCTCACATCGGTCTCTACATGTTTCAGCCATTTGCCTTGTTTGGCCAATGGGCTTTCTTCAGGATCTCGCTGCAATAGATCCCATAATCAGGTATAAGGTCCATGCCCCTGAATTTTCTAAAACCACTGCAGTAAACGTATTCACTCACAGTTCTTCAAGGATGTTTCTGTGACCCATGTTCTGGGGATAAAAACAGCTGAGAAAATAAAAATGTATATACAGACTCATAAGTGGACATATTACATTCTACCTTTTGTGCACCATATTGATTTGGCATTGAATGATAATCACTAGTAGTGAAATGATCAATCCACTGTGTATGTGTCTCAAAAACATTAATTGTGCAGTATAGAGACCACAATAGGAGGGCGGGAGATTCTGTCATGTCCACAGTTTTGTGCTAGGTTGAAATCCCTACGGTTGTGAGTGGTACCTTTTGGTTTTAATACTCCCAGGGAACGATATTCTAAATGTGTGGCTAAGGGAACAGTGTCCTTTAGCCTTTCTTGATTAGGCCATGGCACTGTGTCACTGGACAGCGCGATGGCCTTGATAAATTGTCGGTGTCCGTTCTATGTGAAGATAGATGAGAAAGTCTATAGACAGAAAGAGTGAGCATGGCTTTAATGTTATACAGAGATTATCAACTTTTAACTATACATTTCAAGCCTATACTGTACATAAAGCACCATGCATAACTTAAAAGGTTCTTATAAATGTTCCTTTGGATGTGGAAGGAGGCGGGCAGTCTTATTGTCATACATTTTTCAAAGTCCCTGCCTGGCCTAATCTTCTAGAGCAGCCTCTCAGTCTTGCATAAAGCATTTTTGTGAGCAGCATGGGATTTGTTATGGTACCGCAGGCCTGAAATTGGCCAATGTATGTCTCCTCCGCCAAGCGCGAGTGGCATCAGGTGTTGTATCTGAGCAACATTATACTGAATGGTGAATAGTGATAGTAAACTAAGCAACTTAATTGTAGAGGAAATAGTGTTAAAAGAGTCCTATGATCTCCTGTAGATTAGACAATGAAAATGTTAGAATTGTGTTCTGTTTGAGAACTGCAGACCAGGTGTTATTAAGAGTTTTGTGGACTGTTCAAAGGCAACAAAACTGATTTGTTGTCAAGCGTCCATACTTTATCAAGATGAACCATTAAGCCTATTGTTAGAAAGAGAGATCACATCTTCAATATTACCCAATGTGATTTTAAGGAAACCCTGCAAGGGAAATTATCAATCTAGGGCTATATATGTTGGGACTATACTATGCACAAAGCATAATTCATACCTTAAAAATGGGCTTGGAAGTACCCCATAGGGACCGGAAGGAGGTGAGCGGTCTTATTGTCACACACCGTAAAGTTTAAAAGAGCATGTATCACACATTGCAGACAGAAGTTTGTCACTTAGCATCTAGTTCAACTGACTCCACAAGCTGGAGTAGTGGTGAGGACAACAGTGGCAGACTCGGAGGTAGAGGTAGGATTAGATGCAAAGGCTGTCATCAGTATTGGCAAGGACCAAGTTTCGGCCAACAACCTGCCCCCTTCCTCAAACTATATCCACAATAGTTTGGAACATGGATGAATCCCAACATGTCTTGACAACCACCAAGATTCTCTCCAATTTTGAGACCACATTGTTTAGAGAGAGTCCAGAACACTCAGAGAGAGGGGGGGGGGTTCAAGGGAATCTGATGGGAAGACATGGACCAGGCTTAAAGACCAGGAGCAGGACAAAAGGTCAAATGCCATTGATTATCTGGAGCAGTCATTAGGATTTAACCCCACAGGCATGACACTGACAGCAGAACAAACACCAGTTCTGAACAAAGGATTAGGGTTTGACCCAACCTCCGCCTTCAACAGATTCCGTTTACATTATGAGATCACAGAATTCTGCAAAAAACAATAAATTACAGGCCTTCTTCAGAGGCAAACAGGACCTGATGGATGGAGGAGAAACCAACATAAGGAAGAAATCGACATTATGTTCTCCAGCCATAATGGCCTTAATGAAGATTCAAACCTTCAAACAGACTATCTTTAAAGAGGTTGAATCCATCGACATATCACAACAGGCTCTGAGAGAACAATTCAATAATTCAGAGGCAGTTGTAAAGCCGGCTGACAAGGGATGGGCCAATGCCCTACGCAAGAGAACAGATTACAAAATGCAGCGCACAAGACTACTAATGGATGAGAGGTACTACAAATCATTGGAAAGGACCCTACAGCTAGACTATAAAGAACCATCAGTAATATGATAGAAGAAGCTGAAATCAATGGCTCGATCTCAAAGAAGGAAGCTGAATCTTTGGTGACCAAGTATCTGAAATGGTTAGGATAGGAATGTCCGCATACACCCAATGAACATACAATACCTATACAGCATCATATCAGTATTAATGCATGATGGAAGAGGCAAGGTGTTCACAATGATCTAATATATGGTCAAATACACCGTATATACTCTAGATAGGATTTCCACCTAGGTATCTCTCTGGTGTCTCCTTTCCATTTCTATTTTTATTCATATTAAAATGTGTTTCTAGAGACAGATCGTATCTATGCTAGATAACAGTACCTTTGTTTTTAGGTCTCGCCTGAGCCAGCGCATGCGCTGTCGGGCGAGACATTTAGTAAGTGGGCTTTTAAAAGTCCAACCACAGCTTTTTCAGTGGCATGGAGCATGCGGTTATGCGCACAGGCACGTGCAGAGGTGCCATCTGGCTTTCCTCTCGCTCTCCCAGTTCGCGCGCGCACCACTCACATTCTTTTTTAAAAAATTTCATTTTGCTCGTGCGCACAACTCCCCGTCGCATGTTTTCTTTTTGCTCGCACGGGCGCACGCAACTCCTGGTCACGGCCGCACATCTTGCTTCTTACACGGCCAAAGCTTGTTATTTATCGAATTAGGCTACAGGTTTTCAGTTGCCAGTCTGGGTGTCTGCTTCCTTCTGACTTTTGAAGCAGATATTTCTGACCTGCAAGGTGGGGCTCCAGCATGAGAGTGAAGAGACAGACTTTGGCTACTGAGTGGACTCCTGAGCTGAACATGATGCAGATGTCTATGCTGTAAAGGGGCGGATATCTGCCTCCCATTGCTGCCTGTGTGCTTGGTTTATCTTTGATGCAGCTCAGACACTTCTGCTTTCCTTCCCTGGCACATCTACCTTGGACTGCCTGACTCCTCTGCCTGTGCATAAGGTAAGATTGTGCTGCCTCTGCCCGAGCTTGGCTGCTTATGTGCTGAATTCTCTCAGTACTGCTTCTGTTCACTAGCTGTTCCTGAGATTAAATCAAACATTATGCAAAGTATTGTATTGTGTTAATGTGTTTGGTGTAAACACTTTGACGCCTGATAATCAGGTGTTATAATACAACCTGTTGGAAGGAGGCTGTAGCTACTGTGATTACTACTTAATGTCAAACGTTTTTCTTCTCAATCAGTGGTTTTTCACTGAGAATAATAGTAATTAAATAGGTATTTCACATAGAGGCTTACATATTTAAAAGAGCATTTCTTAAAATGGTTGTCACTTAAATGTTCAATGTATTTTGTGTAGCAGTGTCTGAAATGGGCAGCATGGTGTCACACAATAGTTGGCACTATGCCTTTAAGTAAGGCAGGCTTACCATTCAAATATCTAAAATGTATGCTTTTCTAGGTGACTGCCATGACAGTTAATTTTCCTCCTACATAGATGAGGTCCTCGGGCACTCATCTATCTAGCCATCTTCTGGCTCGTTTTGCCATGAATTGTTAGAATCCGCCAATTCCCATGGTTAGACATTTTGTGGTGTGGGCATCCACCCAGGCTACGTTCCCTATTAACAAGTGCTTCATGTATGTTCTCCTTGGGTAGTGACTGAAATTGTTTCATTTAAGTGTTCCTTGCACAGAAAAACCAAAAGATTGCAAATACCTGACATGTTTCTCTTAAGCCTTTTTGAGAAATGTCCAGTTTGTTTGTCAGGATAATCAAAAGAGAAGGAGGATTAGAATAAAAGGATTAAAAAAAAATCCAGTTGGGATGATTACCTTCTGGTTCAAAGTCTTAGTAGGAGTGGTGGCAAAAGCCTTTCCATGCTAGTGTTGAGATGATATTTGGACATCCACCGAGGGAAGATGGGGAGGGGTTAAATAATGGACTGTAACATACTCCACTGCTCCAGACGTTCTCAGTCAATGGAGAAGAGTGTAAATGACTAACTGCTGTTCGCATCCTTCGCTCTGCCTGTACTGCTCGAAGGATGTGACCAACTTTGCTCTCGTCTGCTTTAAAGCCTTCTGCCCTCTCATTAGAGCATTTCTCATTTTCGTTTGTGTGGTGGAACGAGCACAAAGAAAAGGGGTAGGTATTTCAGTGCACCCCGGTTAGTGTCTATGCATATGTTCTGGTGGAGTTCCCTTAGCATCTGCCGCTCCTTGCTTCCAACCTCTAACAAGCATTGGCATGGCCAATAGGTCTTGCTTTTGGGACCTTATAAGTGTTTAGCCATGCAACAGTTGATGTTGTTGCACCAAGGATATTGTGCTGCATAACTAAATACTTATAAGGTCCCAAAAGCGAGACCTATTGGCTATGCCAATGCTTGTTAATGTAAGTGCCACATTGGTGCTTTAATGGCTGCCATCAGTGAATTTAAACCCCTCAATATGGTGGATGGAAAATGACTGGGACAGTAATGATACACTGTGTTGGCCCAAAAAATGACCCTGATCACGTGATTGCAATTGCTAATCACATGACGGGAAGAAACGGGTCAAATAGGTGTACCGAGTCGGATGACCAGCGCATACATGGTGCGAGGAGGGAAGTGCAAGGACGGCGGTCTCACCTTGATGAAGTAAGGAGAGGGTGGGGTGGGACTAGACTACCGGAACAATAGAGATTAAAGAACATACATAAGCCTCACAGCTCCCACAAACTAAATGTAACTCTAAGTTTAAGAACATACATAGAGACTGGCGGGTCTCCTTGATAACTGCTATACGCTCTGGGAACGGTGCATGCACGCAGCGATTTTCAATGTTGAAAATATATAGCCAAATCACTGGCCGCTGAACAGAGTTTGCAATTATGCAAAATATTTTCAGGTATAATTAGTGTGTGGCTAAAGGAAGCAGCCATCGCTCCCACGCCTGTTTGAGCTTCTACTACTTTGACACTCTGTACGTTTTTATTATAAATTAATATTCAGGATATCCCAGTCTTCCTGAAATGGCACCATGGGACGCGGACTGACTTGGGGATGTCTCTCTCTCTTTTTGGATAACATATGAACAGATTTCACTACATAGAATTACTATTGGCAATTATGTAAAATAAAGGGTTAACATAAAAATCTGTACTTATGCTACCAGGGAACATGCACATTAGACCCTGGTGGTAGAAATGATTGTGAAGAATAACTGAGTGGGAAGAGTGCAAGAGAGAACCAATACAGGCTATCTGGTTGCTTAATAAAGGCAGCCAGTACTTCAACTGAATTCTATAACTATGGGCCAGATGTATCAAAGGGTTTTATCCATTCTGTGTCTATGGGAAAATGTGTTCATATATATGGCCCAAAGTTGGCAATATTGTTGTCCACAGGTACTACCACAGTGTGTTTTAAGCACCCACAGACTAAAGTGGGACTGCCCTCAACCTACAGAAGCAAGGTGGGAAAGAAGGGGAATATAAGGGATCATAGGTCCTGACAAAAGTTGTAAAGACCCGTGCTAGGGCTATATCAAATTGGCTGAAACATGTTGACAAATATGCAGCTAGGAGGGGTGAAGGGCACTAAATATCCTTGACACCAATATCCTAGATTCATTTTAACCCTGGCCAGGAAATCCACGAATAAAGCATAGCAGCGGATATTTCTGAGCCAGTTTTTCTGCACAAGTACTTTTTTAAAAATCCCAATAAGCTTATGTTTGCGTTGCCTCCCTCATACCTTCTGCTCCACCCCAAGTGTTGGTCTGTGCAAGGGTGTCGTTTAGTAAGCCCTATGATGAAGCATGCCACAAATTGTGGGTGAATGCAATTTTTGAACATTTAGCACATGCAACTAAATGTAATACTGTTAAACCTAATACTCCAACCTCTCTTTGTGTGTGTGGATATTTGTAGGGGAGGTTGGGGTGGGATTCCCCCCCCCCCCTTCTTTGTGTGTGATTCAGGTCGGTATGTTAGCCACGTCTAAGAGGAACATGTATTGACTGATCTCAACCCATAAAATCACAGGATATTCCTCTGAAACTGCCACATGGATTGGATAAGGGAATTATTGTCTGGGAAGGAGACAAGAGCACTGCTTAGGAATTCCATGCCTGGTTGAATACGTGCAACAGCTTTCTCAAATTCACATACTCCATGAGTAACATGACACTACCATTTCTTGACATCACCATCTACTCGAAGAGACCAGGTTGAAATCAAAAACGTATTACAACCCGACCAACAAAAACAGCTTGATGATGTTCAATAGCTTTCACCCACGCCCTTGTAAGGAGGAACTTCCGTACAGCCAATTCCTGCAGATACGAAGAAATTTTCGTGATATCCAGCACTACAGATTCCAAGCAAATTATCTCACAGAACTACTAGGGGGCTGAGATTACTATGACCACATTGTGCAAAAATGTTACAAATGGGCTAGATATCAAAACGGAGAAAGCGTTTTGGCACCCCGGAGACAGGTATTCTTACCTATGTTAATAACATACAACACTGCCTCCAATCACATTTAAAAAGTGATTAATAAAAACTGGAGCATTATCATTTTGTGATCACTGAACTGCTCTAAAGCAAGATTCATCCATAAGTGAGAAGAAACATATATGACTAAACAGTTCACACATGACGACCCATGTCACCAAGTAGAACCGACACGGTATCCCTAGCATGAGGCCTACCACCAGTTGGAAGCCATTATCCATGTGGATCGTGTCTATGTGCCACCCTACAAAATCCACCAAGGTTTAAGACCTTGGATGTAAACAAATGGACCCTGAAGAGACACATAAGTTGCTGCACCATTCTTGTGGTCTATATGGTCACCTGTCTATGTGATATTCGATACATAGGGATGACTCGCAGGAAGATACAAACCTGAATTGGGGAAAACAGGAGCAACATCCGATGCAAGAAAATAATGACACACATGAGTAATCATTACTTTACAGCCAAACACACTGCAAATGATCTACAATGGATGATCCCTGGAGACACTGGGCCACAAAAAGTAAAGCAGAAAGTATCCTTTTGCAAGAAGAGCAACATTGGGTTTACCACTTGCAAACTTTAACAAGCATTGGCACAGCCAATAGGTTATGCATATGTGAATTCTATTGACTGTCAATTTTGTTTACTTACTACAGAGTAGTTGATCTGATGTGCTATGACACTGGCAATGTTGTCAGCTTGATAGTGCTTTTTAAAAACATTGTAAGCTATGTTGCACAGCAGCTCAACTGCTGTGCAACATGTAAAACAACATTGTCAAAGTCAAAGAAAAAGAGGACTTTAAATTGTGTTCTTTCTCTCATGGGCCCTCAGAGGCATTTTTTGGACAGACCAGAAGTGGTCCTACCTGCTTAGGTGCAATGTGACTCTTGTACCCTACAGTTTATCATTTTTGCATGGTGGCTTGTAAACTTACTTTGGGCACTTTGCACAGTTGAGAGCGCATGTACATAACTTGCATGCAATTCTTTCAGGAGAAACGATGGTGTAAAGAGCAATGTGAGTGTTGGGTGAGAGGTAGGTCAGTGGTTTGTGAGGGAAGAGTCAGCACTGTGTGAGTGCTGGGTGAGCAGTATCTGACTGCCCGCGCAATGTCAGGGCCACTGTGCAGAGTGAATGGCGGGTGAGTGTAGGTGAATGTAATGTAAGTGTTGTAAAGACATGTCAGCAGCTCAGGTGAATGAATTGTGCAGATGAGCAGTGTTAGTGTGCAAGGAGAGTAGTGTGTGAGTAGAAAGTAAGCTTTGTGCGCAGTGAGTGGTGTGTGTATGTGCAGGGTGAGCAGTGTGTGTCCATTGTCTTTGTGCAGGGAGTGCTGTGTGTGCAGGGAGAGTTGTGTGGTAGAAGTGTAAGAATAGTGTGCGAGAGCAGGGTGAGTGGTTTATGAATTTAGCATAAAAAGTAAGTGAGTGCAGTGTGATTGGTGACTGAGAGCAGGGTGAATGATGGATGATCTGTGAGCAAGTGGTGGATGAGAGATGTGTGAGTGGTGTGTGGATGCAGGCTGAAGGATGTATGATGTATGACGAAACCATGCAAGGCATTACAACGTATGGCTTTACAATATGGTCTTTACATTGACCACTTTGCCTTAGGAGAAAGCGTTGGACTTTAGAAAGGTATAAATTACTATTGCAACTCCTATCTACGTTGCAGTAGGGAACGCTTTGGACTTTAAAGTCCAACTCCGATTTCTCTATGGAAAATAGTGGTAGGCTTGCATGGTAAAGCAAAACCGTGGTAACGATGGGTCATTGTTCAGACAATGTTGTAAATATAGTGCTCGATTTAGACTTTGTGGTAAAAAAAATTCCACCGGTTGAGGGATGTGAGCACAGGGGAACAGTTTGAGCTTAGGGTAAGTGGTGTATGAGTGCAAGGTGAGGGGTGTTATTGCATGGTGAGCAATCAATGTTGGAGTTCAGGGTGGGTGTGGAGATAAGAGTGTCTGAGGGCATGGTGAGAGGTGTCTCATGTCTCAGTGAGAGTAAGTGGTGTTTGAGTGATGGCTGAGTGGTGCTAGAGTACCGGGTCAGTGAAGAGATTGAGGGCAAGGTGATAGGTGTCTGGACGAGGGTGGAAGTTTCTGATTATAGGGTGAGCGGAGCTTGACTGAAGGGTGGGTGTGGGGAATGAGGATGCCTGAGGGCAATGTGAGACTTGTCTCAGCAAGGGGGAGTGATGCTTGAGTGAAGGGTGTCAGAGCCCAGGGTAACTATGGAGAATGAGGGTGTCACAAGGCAAGGTGAAAGGTGTCTCTAGGGTGAGTGGTCTTTGAGCCAAAATTCGTAGTGTCAGAGTGCAGGGTGAACAATACGTGAGAGTAGTGTGGGACATGTATGAATGGGCAGGGTGAGAGGTGCATGAGTAGAGGGTGAGTAATGTAAGTGTTCAAGGCAAACAGCATGTTGGTCTGGTGCATGTGTGTGGGGTGAGTGGTTTGTCAGTGCAGGGTGGGAGGTGTTTGAGAGTGCAAGGAAATATATGGGAGGGTTGATGTTGAGCAGTCACCGTGAGTAGCGTTTTAGTGGTTTGTGAGTGCATGAATTACATTTGTTCAGAAAGGTCTTCCTTGTCTAGTTATGTGGTGCCAGGCATGCATTGTATTGTCCTGATGATGATCCTTACATTTATGCGGATCGAAACGTCATCAACTATAGTACTCTGACCCTGTAGTTTATGTAATTTAGAATTGGGTGAAGTAGTGTTGTATTCTAAAGAAGCTCTGACTAATTGTATATGGTTTTGTCACTCTTTTTCCTTTTGCCTGCATATGTTACGTACCTGTACAGTTGTGCCCCTGTAAGGTTACTATCCTTCTGTTTCACATTGATGTTTTTTGAAAGCTAATTGAACATTCGCTGCATTATATTTTTATCCCCAGTGCATTGCATACCTACTTAACCCCTGATTAGGGACCCATGTTCCTCACAGCACATTATTACTGTCAGGTACCGTTTACACAGTTAGATAGTCACTGACCTCAGAATGTCAACCAGCGGGAACGATGGTACGATGCACAGTCCTCAATTCCCTTCAGTGTGAGCCTCCACGGGGTATCAAGATATCGCTCTGAAAGGACACCCTCCGAGGAAAGGGGGATAGGGATAAAACCATAAACGATGCTACAAGGTCCGACTATCTCACTGGATCAGGCTGCCAAAAGGTAGGTATGTCGTCTGAAGGCACACCACCCAACTCTGAGTCACTGCAGGGGAAGAAATAAAGAGACGTGATGCATAGGATACTAAACCCCCTTCACACAACAACACCAACACACAGAGTAGGGGGCGGGTCGTCCTATAACTCACATCAGACACTTGTAGAAACACTTCTGATCCACAGCGAGAAGGTACTCCGAAGGAGCACTGACCAGTAACAGACTGGAAGCAAAATAAAGACAAGAAAACAAGTCCCAGTCCCTGCAAGTATAGTCTGGTTCTACCCATACCCCCTCCTCCCCTTTTAAGACCCAGATAATATCATAACAAGAGTTTTTGGATGAGGTGGTCGTAAACCCCCCCGGCCGTATTTATATCCTCAAAAATACCTTCATCAATCTGCATCAAAGCATCAACATCTTTTTGGGATGTATGTGTGTGCCTGTGTATGGTACATAACATGGAGGCCTGTGGAAGCCCAGGGCCTGAAGAGGCTTGTTTTGTTGAGAAGTGCAAACCCAGAGAAAAGATATGGATTGCTGACATTATCGGGGTCTGGGGTGCGAACATACACCCTGGAAGAAGGAGAGCAGGGAATCCTCTGTGCCATGAAGATACCTGGAAGAGTTAGTGGTCAGCAGAGCTTAGGCTACTTGTCAGGGACATTGTGCGACTGATAATGATGCCCTGTAGAACTGGGAATTTTGATTGAGATAAAGTCCTAGGCCTTTGAATATTTTGGGGCTTTTGTCAGCTGTGGCCGGCAGACTGAACCCCTTAACTCCCCTGGCCTGTGTTGTGAGTCAGCCAGAATATGAGAATCTTCTGCCATGGCAGACTGTCCCTCTGACAAACGACAGTGCTGAGGAGGGAGAACTGCAAAGGAGCTGACAACCACAACCTGAAGTTTAAAGATTGGGTACTAAATTGCACAAGTGTCAGGATTTGGACTGTAAAAGTTGGAGCCCAATTCCCCCTATTTGTTCAACATCACTGTTCATCAAGAGAAAGAAGGTTGCCAATACTTCTAACTGCTGCAACCGGGATTGGAAACCCAGGTCTGCCCGCCTCCCATCAGGGTGAGAGGCCATCACCCAGCATCCAAGAAATCTTACCCTGTGCCTGGTACATCAGCCTTCTCCCTGCCTGCGAAGACCAGTGTGCAACTTGAGACTGATGAAAGAGCCTTGAGGGACTGAGTCAGGGATGATGGCATGTGAATCCTGGTGAGCAGAGTGTAAGGTGCACTAACCAGTGGGAACCAGTCTTGTGAGAGAGCAGTCTGCTCTCTTGCCGAAGTAGGCAGTCCTCTTGGTGCTGTTGTGAAGCTGCAGGTTTTACCTGGTGTCAATGATCTCATTTGGGCTGTCACCTGTGTCTATGAATCCTGTATTCAAGGAGGGGGGCACTGAGACTGCTGTGGCCATGCTTGTTGCTACTGAGACTTTTGGGGCAGTTGCCTGTGTTAGCAGCCGTGGCCCGTGGAGGGAGTTCCGTGGGGCAGGCAGGCAGGGCGGGGGAGGGGCAGGGTGGAGGTGTTAAACACCGGAATATGGATGATTGCAGGTAAGTAAACAAATTAATAAAACGAATCTCGTTGCGTGCCCTGCATCGCATTTTGCAATGCAGGCAGCGCAACGAAATTCCTTTTATTAATTTAATTGTTTACTTACCTGCACTCATCCATATTCCTGTGTTTACCACCACCCACCCTGACCCTCCCCCGCCCGCCTGCCTGCCCCACGGAACTCCCTCCACGGGCCGCGGCTGTGTGTCGGTGACCCTAACATGCCAGGAAGAGGCCACTAGGACTGCTAGACCCTCTACCAGCGGGAAGTCTTGGTAACAAGACCAAAAGCTGCCTTGCAACATCGCCACTGTTTCACCAACTTATTGATGAGAACTACAAAGGAGGAGCTGCTACACCAGGAATATGTTGCAGTCTGCCACAGTCTCATGACGCTGACTACAGGAGGATGTGGGATGAGCTGCTCATTGTTGGAGTGCGGGGGAGACGTACCCTGGCTTCCAGATACTTCTAAAGGCTGCAGTGAGGTAAGACTGAAGAAGGGCTGCTGGCCCTTTCGCGGATTGTATGAGCTTGATGCTTCACCGCCTGGTGAGCTGTCCTTCCAAGGACAAAGGAAGACTTTTAAGCACACCTCTAGTGAAGTCACCTACTGAAATCTGCCAGGGATGCAGTGGTTAGCCTGGAGGAGAAAGAGAGGGAGAGGGAGAGGGCCCTGAGGGGGATACTCTAGCCCTGATCAGCACAAGGGCTCTAGCCTTGAAAGGAGACTTATTTATTTATTGTATTGTGTTTGTAAGTACTGCTGTATTTCGGAAAGTAATTATTGGATTGGACAATCAACGTATTAGTGTCAATGTGGATATTTGTAGTTATGATGTTTCATATAACACTTCTAATTATGCACAAACCGAGGAGAGGATGATAGGTAAAAGTAGCAGATATGTCCTTTCTTCTAGGGTTACCTGCACAAGGTATCCCACACAATTAGCTGTTGGAAAGTAGACATGAAGAGAAGCTAAATGCACAATGTTTGGACATTGCACAATGTTTGGACATAACACAGTGTTGTTAGATTGATCTCAACCCCCCCTCTTGATGTCAAGCTTCATCATCTGATCTCGTCCCAGTCCCTAAAAACCAGGATATGCTCAACCCTGTTCCAAAGAGCACCTATGATAATTTTCCTGCAGAGGACTTCAAAGAGGAAATACCTCAAAACAGTAATGTAAGCATTTTATTCACAGTGTTCCTTGAATGATTAAAATAATAACAAGGAGCTGTCTATGGAAACAATGGTCCTACGCCCTATGTATTAACATCAACATGATTCAGCCCTATCTCAAAGTGGCCTTAGGGACCACGGCTTTCACAAGGCTCAGAAACTATGCCCTGGAGTAATTTCTTATTATATCAGGCAAACCTAACTATGAGCCTGTCATGATGATGGTCCAACTTTCATCTGACTGCCATCCTGTCTGGAATGGGACCGCCCTACTAGCTGTTGGCGGTCCCGCTACCGGTATTAGGATGAGACCGCCTTCAAGGCTGTCGCAATGTGTATATTTTGAATTGCAGTGTGTAGTGGAGCACACTCCGCAATACAAAAAAAACACACATTTTGCATATTTTGCATATCCCTGCACCATATGGCAGGTACCTTGTGGTGACTGCCACATGGTGCAGGTATATGTAGGAGGCAGCATAGGTGCCCCCCAGGGCCCATATCTGAGGGCCAGTGGGGAAAGAGGGCCCGCTATGAGCCCCAAAGTCACTTTCCTCCTGCCTTTTCATCTCGGGTTACGTGCCATGAAACGCCTGGTGGCAATGGACAATGTAACCCCTACGGTAGTGCCTGCACAGGCCCCACTACAGTTCTAGGGATTGCAGTCCCTCCGAAGGAGCCGTTGTATCCCTGACGGTTAGTCTCTCCGCGTGCCTTCCATCCGCCTACCATTATAATGTGGCAGGCAGTCAAGCAGAGTGCAATGGGGGTGTGCCAACGACAGTCTGTTGGTGATGGTCCCATCCCCATCATAATCAGGCCCTATATTTGGTTAAGACAAAACCTGAACATGCAACATTAATCTGGCATGCAAGAAGGACAATAGTGCCCATGTTCAGATCAGGTTCCCTTTTTGGATCCTGTTACAAAAGAAAGGACAATAAAACAATATACAGTGTGTTTGTTTTCTTTAGTTACTAGCTTCACATGCACTATTGTGGTGGACTCTTAAAGTCTTGTAAAATAAATCTGTATATTGGTCAATGTGAACATCAATCAAGACTAAACACAAGGTTCATGACAAAGTATAAGTACATATGATACATGCTTGGAGTACATGTAGAATAACTAACCAATGTGTGCTGGCTTAAATGGTTGGTTATTGCTACCCTCTTATAAATATATATAGCATCTATGCTACATGAGAGGAGTGTAGAATATGTCCCTGTAGGCACACACTGTGTCACGAGTAGGTAAATGAGGCGTCGGGAAGAGGTAGGGAGAAATAATAAGGTAGTGAGCAATTAAATATCTCCTAGTGCCTTGCATGCCACAACAGGGTAACTTACTTCAAGGTTAGCATGTATGTGTATTTCCTCCCTACTGGTTCTGTGCAGTGTGTGGAGTGGCCTTTTATCTTTCACCTCACTCATTCTGTGTTGGGGGCTTTCTGGCGCCCGCTATGTTTTCGTGCAGCCGAGCCCCATGGAAAATATAGCACCGGCGCTGGTGCATCACTCGAGTCTGTATGGCCGCAGCAAATGTCAATTTAGTCAGGGTGTGCATGTTTTAAAAAAAATACTCCTGTATACTTGGCCTGAATTAGAGGACCCACAACATATTATGTTATGTATATGCTTAAAGACAGGAATCCGTGATTGTTAATTTCCAATTTCTAATGGAAAAGATGTTTCAAAGGCAGAGACAAAGCACCCTAGCCATATTTCTATGTATATAGCCATGGTTGAAGGAAATCATGTCCCAGAGCAAATGTTGGTGCATAATCATTCCCAGTGGGGATCATAATTCTTCACATGAATATTATTAATTGTGGTATCATTATTAAAGGATGGATATGCGAGAACCACTAATGCAAGGACCTTTAATTGCCTGGTAGGGGAGAGCTAATTGACTTCCAATTATAAGGAGTTGATTTGGGACCATGAGATGTCCTCATTTAGTCCTATAGGTAGGTGTGTATTCCAAACACTCATTTGCTCTTGATTTAGTAGTGCTTTGAGCATGTCAGGTTTTTTAAAAATAATTTCAATGACTGCCAGTACAGCTCATTCTCTGAGTCATTCCTCGCTACATAATGTGCTGTAAGACAAGTTGTAGTGTGTCGGCACCGAATGTTGCTGCAGTGCTTTCTTATACGGATCTTGACTTTTCTTAAAGTCATTGAAACAAATGGGCAAAAGTGATTTATCAGATGCACATCCCTCAATTGGAGCACCATGATATAAGCCAAAAGAGATGTGCTCTAACCATTATAACACACCTGTCGCCACGATGTGTAAATCTGAACCAGAGAAAATTCCCAGGCCGTCATCAATAAAAAATACAGAATTGCAGAGCACTCGTTATGTATGTACAACTTCAACCATAACTGTTTAAGTCCATTTGTATATCCATTTGTACTACATAACATATACAACGCTCATAATACTGTTGTAGTATAGAAATGATACCTCTGAACTAATTTAAACATTCAAAAAGTATGTACGATAATTATATTTTCTTTTTACTTCAAATCAGTATGACAGAAATAACACATCATGGGCCATATATGTATGAACACTCCTTTGTCTTTACAACTGGTGTGTTGGTACCACCTTTCAAGTCTAACACGATTTTTTTCTGTGTTTATGACTTCTTTTTTCATTTTTATCTTTTCCAAAATTCTCTCTTGTCTGCCCTTTAGAAATATGGAATTAAATAACTAAATATTTATATACATGTTATTTTTGTATTCTATAAATTGTTTGGTTGGATGCTCAGCTAAATTTATGTCCTGAGGATGACCATGTATTCATAACAAAGATCGAAACGCCGTCAATGCAACTGTGGCAGCAATTAATGAAGGACGCATTGTCTTGTTTGATGTAGTTTCAGTGTTGTTCTGAAACTCCCTCCACTGTGTAATCCCTTCTGTTCGCCACCTGTCTGGTCTAGTATTTTATAACAAATGTTATGTGTACCAGTATACATTTCTGAGCTCAATGTCATAAAACGTGTTTTTATCTATATATTGCATACATTTTGTATACTTTTCTAAATATTCCTTATGTGGACCTTTCTCTTGTTTCTCTAATTTCCACTTTTTTATGTGTGCACAGATGCTTTTTGTCTTAAATAATTGTTTATTGTTAGTATTTGTGCAATTGTAATTTCTTAATACCTTGAACGGTTGTTTGGACTAAATATATTATGTATTAGTGCGCACTTTACCTGTTTGTGCCTGGTGAACCTTAAAACAGGTGCGCCAGATGTTAACAGAGAAAGTGTGCCCTGTTACATAGAATGTGCTGCCCCCAGGGCAGCCGCGACCTCGTGCTGCCCTGAGGGCAGCTCATTCTAGTGAAATACAGAGCGGTTTGAAGCAGCCTCTCCATGTTTCATTCACTGTGCATGTGGCAACCCCGCCTGCACTTTCAAGGGGATTAGAGATCCCCTTGGAGGCGGTTGCACTCACCTGCAAGGGGATGTCTGGACACCCTTTACCCCCTCCAAAGAGCTGTTCTCAGGGTGCGAATGCCCCCATGCAAATGAGGGAAAGCCCCTGCAGATAGCACTGGCGCTTTATGTGCACCAGCCATCTCTGGGGTGCAAGGCTCTATCGTATGCCAGAAAGTTTGAGCACGTGTCATTGGACAGGTCACGTGCTCTTTTTCAGCGCTTGTGGTATTGTTTGGTTCTTATCACAAATAATTTTAGTGTCCTGATTTTCAGTTTAATTTCTGCTTTAACAGATGTAAAGAAATGCCCATGCTCTGAGAGGCAGGTTCTAAATGAATGTGCGCAAATTAGCTCTGCACATGGAAAGGACAGTGCAGTGCTGCCCGCTTGTGACGAAGACTGGATCTGGTACCAAAACAAGTGTTTCTATTTCTCTGAAGATGAAGGAACTTGGACGGAGGCCAAAGACTTGTGCACTGCACTGAAGTCCTCCCTGGCAATGGTTGACACCCAGAAGGAATTGGTAAGAAAAGTTAAACTGGTGGCGTTCAGTGTGTTTCTTAAAGTCTCTTGTGTGTTTGTAACCTGGAGGGGTTTACAAGGAGGGACGGAGTCAATGATAAGGGTGGTATAAGAGGGTTTAATGGGGGTTGAAACAAGACAGTTAAAGCACTATAGAGTTCCAGTGGACTTGGGGTGGCTTCCTGCTTTCTCTTCGGGTGTAGACTCAGCAGCTTGGTCCTTGCGGCTTGCCCGGTACTCACAGGAAAACAAAGAAAAGTGGCAATTACTTCACTGCCCGGTCGGTATGCACACAGAAGGGGAAGGGAGTGAGGATAACCGATTGTGACAAGGAGAGTGAACCACCATCACCAAACGATCTCCCGATTCAAGTCCCGAAGTGCTGTGCAGTGCACAAAGGAATCGGAGTGCCCTGGTCTCTCCCGCTCCCTCCGTTACCCGGTCCCCGCCTTTTTAAAGCTTAAAAGGTTACGGAAACGACCCCGTACCTGTCTGAGCCACGCGTCTTCCTGCGCGTGGCTGGGCGATGCGTGGGTCCGGTGGCCTCCTGGCTTCTCCCTCGGCGGGGTCGTAGACGTTCTCTCTGTCTCCAGCGTTCTGGTGTCGGCTTGCTTCGTCCCAGGTTCTGTGCATCTGCCATCCGGCTCGGCGTCCTCGGTTGCTCCTTCTACACGTCTGCTTCTCCTCACAGGCTCGATGTCTCCTCGACACAGCAACAACACCGCGTCTTCCCGGTCCGCCTTTTCTTCGAGGTCCTGCCGTGGTGATAGGTTGTTTTCCGCTGATGTCAGAGGGGTGGAGTCTCGTACAAGGGAATCCAGACTACCCTTAAAGGGCCCGGACCAATCCTGCAGGGAAGACGGACAATCAGTCACGGGGAGCGATCCTGTTCGTTTCGTGACCCGGTGACAGTGTTTTAACCATGAACTGTCCCTGCCCCCTTGTTTCTTCACATCCCGCACACCACACTGCGACAACCTCCACCACCCTCTTGCTGCCTGGAAAATATCAGCTCTTGCTGCTCCTTGTATTTGCGGAGGGCCTAGCCTGCTCGACCCTGGCGGAACCAGGATGCTAATTGGGGCCGCACTGCACCTGGGTTGACGCGCTAGTTCTTCTCCAGGAAGTATAAATAGTGCGATGGGGCGTCCGCGCAGTGGGCGCGCCAAATGCAAGCCCGTCTGCGCCCGTCAGCGCCCGAAACATGCCCAGCGCCAGGACCCCCGGTTGTTCTCAGATAATGACCTATAGCAAGCAGCAGTTATTAGATCTTGATAAATGTGTGGGCAGGCCACTTTGTATCTCGCCCCTAGGAAAGGATCTGAGAAAGTCAGTTTGTACTAGCTGCACTTTTGGTTTTAATCCTGGATCTGTAGAGAGAGTCAACAGATCTGACCAAGCCCATAAACAGGGAGACTTTTGGGCGGGAGGATTGCTTGCCTCTTGTAAAATACGCGATGGCGAAGTCACAACATCTATCACCTCAATTCCCGACACACACGGGAAACATATGCAAGCTATAATACAGCAAATTCAGTGTGTGTTAATAAATGTACGATCAGTAGGGAAACACAAATATCAGATTGAAGACCTGATTCAAAATTCCAAGCCTGACATTCTTTTTTTAACGCAGACCTGGATAGGCCATGCTTCTGGCCCTGACAGGAACATTGCATTGCCACAGGGTTATGCTGTGATGTTCCAGGACAGAGAGGTCAATAAAGGAGTGGGGTTAGCAATTGTATATCGTGACTTTTTAAAACTGTGTGTTGAAGCTGGGACAGATCTAACAGCAGAGGCATTTCATTTTTCTATAAAACCACATAATTCTTGGAAGCTCCAGGCACTTCTTATTTATCGCCCAGAGCTGCTTTTTCACAAGCTCTGATGACACACCTGGAATCTTGCTTTGACTCTGACTCCATGATAATTATCGGTGATTTCAACTATCATCTAGAACTAGCCAATAATACTGATACTGGCAGATTATTAGGTAACATGGAAGCTTTTGGTTTTAACTAACTGGTTATGGAACCCACCCATCAGGCGGGCCACATACTGGATGGCATATTCTACAACAACGTAGATATAAATGTGAACCGGGTCAGTGCCCTCCCATGGTCGGATCATAAGGCAGTCTATTTTAAGTTCAATACCTTTCTGCCTGGGCGTCATACGCAGATTGTTGCAGTTAAATCAAAAGTCAGATGTTGGAATAAGGTCCAAACAAATGACTTAGAAGCTGCGCTGGGTCAGCCTCCGAGTTGGGCAGGTGAGTCCAATGACCGGGCTATAGCAGCTTTTAAACAGTGGCTTCTGTCAGCAGCAGATATTGTGACCCCTGAGAAATCGATGACGGCTAAGAGGCTCAAGCCCTCAGCACCATGGTACACCCCAGAGCTGAAAGACTTGAAAATTAGCTGCAGGAGAGCTGAACGACTCTGGAGGCAAAACTACAATAAGTACAGTAAGCAGATATATAACCAGGACCTTACACAGTACAACGTGGCTATCATTAGGGCAAAAAAGCTAATTTATACTCGGTAGATTGAGAAAGCTGGTAATTCGACCAAAGAACTGTTTAAGACGATTACACCTCTATCCAAACCCCAGAAAGTTGATAGGTTTCAGCCTAACCAAGATATGTGTAACAGCCTGGCCACTTTCTTTCAAAATAAAGTGCACCTCATCTATAATGACCTCCTGAAGAGTCGTTTAGATATGGATAACGAACTACAAACCGAGGCAAAACCAGTCCATTCTAGCCTAGTTAGCTTTCCTGCAGTTACTAATGAGGCGATTTGTGACTTATTAGTTTCGATAAAATCAGGTTCCCCCACTGACCCTTGTCCCCCTACTATCATGTATTTAGGGGCGAGCCAAATCGGAGGCCAACTAACACCTCTGATGAATCAGGTGCTGGAATCGGGGAAGTACCCCACCGCTTGAAAGAATGCGATAATTAGACCTATTCTCAAGAAATCCACCTTGGACCCCTCAGAACCTAAAAACTTTCACCCAATAGCGTGCCTTTCCATAGCAGCTAAAGTTTTGGAGAAAGCATTGAACAAGACCCTAACAGAGTATCTTGATACTAACAATCTGCTGGACCCTACCCAACACGGCTTTAGATCTCATCATTCTACAGAAACTGTCCTTATGGTAGCAACTGAGGAGAACAGGAAGACTGTCAACAGAGGGGGCAAGGCGATTCTCGTCTTGTTAGATCTGTCGGCAGCTTTCGATACCGTTAATCATTCGGTACTAGTCCAACGGTTGCAGGACATTGGCATAGGGGGTTCTGCCTTGGCTCTCCTTACATCATTCCTGGAGGGAAGAGAACAAAGACTGCATTGGGAGGGATTGCAATCAGATGGTTTTGGTCTTCCTTGTGGCGTTCCGCAGGGTTCATCGCTTTCGCCGACATTGTTGAATATCTATGTCACTTGTTGGCTAGACTTGTCAGGAAGCACGGTTTTGTAATGGTATCCTATGCAGACGATTCTCAGTTAATCATCTCGTTGGCTAAGCAACCTGAGGATACCGCTGCCAGTTTCCATGGGTGCCTTCTGGAGATCCTGACCTGGATGAACCAGGGCTATCTAAAATGAATACAGATAAGATGGAAGTCATGGAATTTGGGCAAGGACAACTCTTGTGGAATTCCTCGTGGTGGCCAACAAGTGCAGGGGAATGCCCCAAGCTGGTGCCCAAAGTCAGCTCAATTTTGCAGCTCATGTAAACAGCCTTGCTTCCTCCTGCTTCTACCTTATAAAAAAGCTGAGAAAAATGTTCCCTTTTATTGACCAGGCTCTACAAAAGAAAGTGGTAGTGGGTCTCCTGCTTTCTAAATTGGATTACTGTAATGCGCTGCTTCTGGGAATTGATAAAGCCCAGAGTAACAAATTACAGTCCCTGCAAAATGCAGCTGCTAGGCTACTGTTAAACATTCCCAAAGGCAGTTCAACATTGAAGGGAATCAGAGCTGTTCACTGGCTCCCCGTACAGCAAATGGTGGAGTTTAAGGCCTTATGTACTGTCCATAAAGTGTATAATGGGGGAGGGGCCAAGGATATGCAGAGAATATTTAAACCTTATATTCCAGCCAGCACATTACGGTCTAGCAATGCCTGCCTTGTGCAGGTAGACAAAATTAGGAGAGTGAGATTGGGTGGAAGAACATTCTTCCACTGTGCAGCTAAGCTGTGGAACAAACTGCCACTTGCTATGTGACTGCAGCCTAACCATCTAGCTTTTAGGAAGGAGATAAAAACTTTGATGTTCCCATCAATATAGCCTGTTAACTATGTGATTTCCCCCACTTTCACTAGCGCCAAGATGCTGTTTGCATTTGCGTGCTTTATAAATATATATCCTATCCTATCCTATCACTTAGAAAGGTGCATAAACGTGCTGTCGTAAATTATTGCCTTTAGGAATAGGAAAACATTTATAGAGCGTGTAGCTACCCTGTGGCATCCCAGAGCTGTTTGCGGACACAGACCAGGGGAGTGTCTCTACTAGCAAGTGGTTTCGAAAAGCCAGGTTTTTAGCAATTTCCGGAAGGGCAGATAATTTGATTCCTGCTGTATTTGGAGTCGCAGGGCATTCCACAGTCTGGCCGCATTGTAGGAAAAGAAACGACCTCCACTTCTTACTCTTTTTATTTTAGGTACTGTGGCAAGCAACGAGCTCTCTGAGCGCAAGCTTCTAGTCGGATGGTAAGGGATAATTAATGACTGGTTGATTGCTGGTCCCTTTCCCCAAAATGATATATGGGTGATGCAGACTGCCTTTACCATGGCACATTTCCATGGGAGAGGAAACACTCCAGATGCAATTGAGGTGTTAATCAGATCTCTGATGACAGGGAGAATTGTATTCTTTGCTAATTTCAGTATATGGGGGGAGGCTGGATCCCTGGGTGATCCTGATCTAACCCGTGCCAGGATATCATCTAGGGAGTCTATATACAGCTGGGGGATCCGATCAGCCTGGCCTGGGTACTCTGAGAGTGGGTAGCCACTGCATGTTGGTTTTTGTTAGTTGTAGAGCTAGGGAATGTGAGATGTATATCATGGATCTTTTTGTTGAAGAATTCTGCCAAGTTGTTAGAGCGGATGAGGGCACCAACTGTTGAGATTTGTGGTGATGGGGGCTTAAGTGTCTTGGCTACACAGAAAGGCCGAGGTAATTATTGCCTCATAGTACGTAGCCTGTGCCCTTTTGATTTCTGTTTGATACATTTTAATAGCCTCTCTATACTCTTGTTTTTTGTGAGCTGCATATTCTTTTCTCCATAGCCGTTCTAATTTTTTACAGGCTTGTTTGAGTGCACGCAGCTTTGGCGAGTACCATAGCCAGGCCTTAGATCTAACTTTGTTGTGGACTGATTGTTTAGGGAGGGCCAGGTCTAGCGAGTGCTCAAGCCAAGTATTGAATCTGTCATTGGCATGCGTTGGGTTAGAATCATTGTAACATTAGGGGTTGTGGTGGCTTCTAGAACTTAGATCTACTCATCAAGGGGAAGTTTGGACCATGGACGTTTCTGACCCTTAATCTTCTTGAATGAGATTGGTGGCTCCGTGGTGACACATGATAGTGGGCTCAAGTAGTGGTCGGACCACGAAAGTCACGTTGGGTCACCTACCAGTAGTTCTACATTGTTGGTAAAAATCGGATCTAGGAGGTGACCTTTGATGTGAGTTTCACCTGACACTTTCTGTCTAAACTGGAATGCTCATCGATACACTTGGGGGCTTGAGGAGTTTTAAGGACCTGCGGGAGCCAAATACACGCCAAATTAATGTCACACAAAAAGGGGCCACGGGTCCAGATTTGGAGGAGGTTATTTAGCTGTCTGAGTGTGCTCTGCCATGTAAACAAGGGGATTTCCCTTTTCAGGACGGTTCCCCTCACACACCAGAGGTGTCATGCTTCACCATAGGGGTGCCTCCTCACGTGAAAGACCTAGTCTTTGTGTGGGCTACACCCCCTCTCTACGAGGGAGGAGCTCAGGGATGTTTTTAGTTGAGTTCAGGCAGGGTGTACTAAACCCCTATGTGAGGATGGCGTGTGTGTAAAAAGGTGCAGTGCTGTGGTGTGAAAGTTTAAAACGGACTACAGGGTTGGCTATATTGTGACTTTATTCAGCTACCCGATGTCAGGATTAAAAACAGTGAAGAGCTGATAACACAAGTGCTGACTGTTCAGTATGTACTGTATACAACCTATAATAAAGACAAAAGGTATGTTGTCACCAAATGCATATACTGCCTGTTAGACCTGTCTGGCCTTCTGCGAAGCCCCTCCTATTAATTATTTATTTTGTCCCCTTTTTGCCCCTCATACCCTTTTTATCTTTTTGTGTCCACTTTGGGAAATTGGCTCAGCAGGTCAAGTCTGGGTCTCCGGCTGACCCTCTACGGCCAGCTCTGTTCAGAGACCTCACATCTCATGGTCTTTCGCCGGTTTGCTCTTTGATTAACACCTCATTAGCATCCGGCCTGGTCCCCGCGAAGTGGAAACAGGCGGTAGTTATGCCCATCCTAAAGAAACCAACTATGGATGCTGGTAAACCCGAGAACTACCGCCCAATCTCACTTCTCCCGTGGCCAGCCAAAGTTGCCGAGGCGCATGTTAACTCTGCCCTCTCGGACCATCTGCCACGGGCTAACATCTTAGACAGCACGCAGAATGGATTCCGGGCGGGACATAGCACAGAGACAGCCCTCCTCTATATGGTGGAGCACCTGCGCTCCGTGCTTGACGCGGGTCAAACGGCGGCGATGGTGCTATTAGATCTGAGCGCCGCCTTTGACACCGTCTCCCACCCGATCCTTCTGCAACGCTTGGAGGAAGCAGGTGTCACCGGCCATGCGCTCCAGTGGTTCCGTTCTTTCCTTGCCAACCGATCTTTTTGCGTGGCAGTCCCGCCCCATCAGTCCAAATTCTATCCTCTGGATCTTGGGGTCCCTCAGGGCTCCTCGCTGAGTCCCACGTTATTCAATCTTTACGTGAGACCGCTGGCTGAGGTTGTCAAGAACTGGGGTATGACCATGGTGTCATATGCTGACGACACTCAGTTAGCGGTTACGATCAGCGGGGATGCGGATGTGGATGCCCCTAGATTCCAGAATGGACTCCGGGCGGTCGCCAGCTGGATGACCTCCAACTGTCTCCAACTGAACGCAAATAAGAAGGAAATTATGATCTTTGGCAAGCATACGGAACTCTGGGGAGACAGGTGGTGGCCTTCGGAGTTGGGTCCGACGCCATCTCCGGTCGCTGAGTTAAAAAACCTTGGGATGTGGCTTGACCCAACTCTCACCTTTGTCTGCCATACTAAGCGCACGGCGGCCTGCTGTTTTGGCATCTTGCGTGGACTACGTCCCGTATTAAAATTTTTCGATGCTACCACCAGGCAACTTGTGGTCCAGGCAACGGTGATCTCTCGGCTCGATTATGCCAGCTCCCTCTTAGTGGGGCTAAATCAGGCCGAAATCACCCGCCTGCAGCGTGTACAGAATGCAGCGGCTAGAGCTGTTATCGGCTTACCTAGATTCTGCCCCACTTCTAATACTCTGCGCGCCCTGCATTGGCTACCGATTGCGCGAAGGATCCAGTTCAAGGTTCTTTGTGTAGCCTATAAGATTCTTAAGGGCTCCCCGGCCTTGATTCTTTCTAACCTTCTGTCCCGTCATGTCCCGGTCCGTGCCTTAAGATCCTCGGACCTAGAACTCGCGGTGGTTCCCCGTTTTAAGCGATGCCGGGCTGGCGGCCGCTCTTTTCAAGTACGCGCTGCGGTTCTGTGGAACTCTCTTCCCCTTGAAATCCGTGCCCTCAGGGATTTGCTCTCCTTTCGTCGAGCTGTTAAAACTTTTTTGTTTCCTTAGATCCTTCTTTTCACTTTGCTTCAGTTGTGTTGTGTTGTTACCTTGTCGGGCGCCAGGACGCTCCTTTGCTGGAGCATCTGTGCGCATAATAAATGATACTAACATAACATAATATAACATAGCACTGGATTTTTATTGTGTTGGCCTGGGGGATAGATGCTCTTTTGCCCTCATAGTTTTCACCTCAGGCCTAGGTGCCTTTTCCTGACAGGAATTCACTCAGATATACAAAATGGTGGCTTTCAACTGTCGTAACTGCCATTTCTTAGAATGCCCCATAGACTAACATTAGAACCTTCTGGAACCTTCTGGACCCTACTGGACCCTGTGTGGACAGGCTATATAAGGGCAGAGGTCAGGAAGCCATTTTGTCTTGTCAGTGAGGAGCAGCTGGAGTATAGGCTAAGGGTCTGGAAGGGGTAGGGCCTTCATAGGGTGGATTACTTTTCAAGGGTTGCCCCCTTACAGGGATCACCACCCCCATTCCGATAGACCTGACCCAGTTAGTTCCGTCCTGCTGACCCTGGACAGGGAGACACCTCCAATTAGGTATGGGACTGCCCCCCAGCTAGCGGTGAAGTTTAGGGGATCCCAGCTCAGGAGGGCGTGAAGTGAAAAGCCAACCCCCCCTCCTCCCCTTGTCCAGTATGAAGGTTTAGATCGATTTGCAGGAGATGGAGGCCTGGGGCCCCAGAGCGTGAGACTTTACCCCTGACCCGCCCCTCCCCTGTGTCAGTGGTGCCATTGGCTGACTGTGTAAAACCGGGACCTTTCACCCGCTTTGGGAAGCGCAGCAGAAGTTTACCTGGAGAAGTGTGTCTCAGGGGTTAGAGGCGGCAGACCCGGAAGCTGAGATCGGTCCTGGACCAGGGTTCAATTCCCCGCCTCGGCGGGTCTTGGGCTAAAAATTCCACAGACTCGATAATTCTCGCCCCGGTGCCTTCTCGACTCACGGGTTCACACTCTGCGACTCTGGGCAATAGCTTGCTTAATCTCCACAACAGCCCCTCGCAGCGGGATGCCTGACTTTCACCTGGTGGATAACCTGCTATCTCACAGGGGAATACCAGGACGGGTTCCCTAAGCAAGCGCCGGGACACCCACTGCGGGTAGCTTTGCGCTATATAAGCTCAATTACAATTACCTCTTCCCACCTGTGGAGCCCGAAGAAGGAGAGTTGGGGCTTCGGTGGGTGTTCCGATAGACCTGAATCCATCGTGGATGGGCCAGGCGCTGCCGCGAAGGTAACGTGGAGCGGAGCATAGAGCTGAGTGAGACGGTGGCAGCGCGCTTCTGCGCAGACTCTCGGCGGCGATCACTTTCCTGTCAGGAGGGGCCTAGGACCGAGCAGGCCCAGAGGTGAGCCACTCCCAGTGCCGACAAGTGGAGCAGCCTCCGCTTCAGAGCCGCTACTTCCCGCGCTTGCGCAGAAGCGCCGCCGGTGAGAGGAGCGTCAGAGGCGGCCGGAGGCGGGAACGGAGTCAAACGCTGAGCATAGACCTAGCGCGATCTCATCTCAGGGCCGCCGCAAGTACAAACTTGGAACAGGCCCCGAGGTACGCGCTGGTAGGGATCGAAGGAGGCCCCTGAGGAGAGTTGACCCCTGGGGCCGGAGCTGAGAACTGAGAGAGGCTCTATTAGCCGACCCAAGTAAGGAGGAATGGGGGAACTGTTGCGAGTCTAGACTTTCCTGCAATTCACCTAACCAGTGACTAGAGACACCGATAATCGGTGTATGAGATCGGTTCTGGCATCTTAAGGAATTCTTTTGCAGAACTATAATGAGGCAGAGATAGAGTGTGGCTCTTCAGTCTATTTGAGAAACTGACACCTGGATGTGAGTGGCCTGTGTCAGAAAACCCAACCGGGGATGCCGGTCAGAGAGTCTCTCTGTAAGAAATTGAGTGTTAGGAGGCTACAGAACTGAAGGGATCAACTGAGGAAAACTACTGTTCATACCGGGCAACTGCCTGTTTAGAATGCCTAGGATTTCTTAGGGAATTGAAAATCTGAACTTGCTTAATCCACTGCTCACTCAGTATTTATTGTGCATTACTGTTGATAATCTGGTGGGAAAGGTAGTGTGCAGTTCAGAGGACAGTTGATGGAGGAAGTAAAAACATATCTGTGTAATGTGATTTCAACTGTGTAAAATAAGAGGAGTATAAGGAGAAATGTTAGAATAAGAAAGAGAAAAGTAAATCTACTATATTTTTTATAAAACAATCCATATTTTCCCATAATTACCGGTGTAGTGTCATTTTTGAGTGTGATTACATTGAGCTACTGCTGGGTGGTGTGCAACCTTTACACATGTGCCTCTAATAGATGACGGTCTTACCCTAGGCCAGACTACCCTATGTGACCTGGCATCTCTAGGTCCAACACTGCCTAATAGTAGCATGAGTAAAACATACAGTTAAAACCTCCTGAGAGGTAATATTTCAAAAACACATCAACGTATTAGATCAATGTGCTGTCAAAAGTGATGTGTGACTCACCACAGTGGGTTGCAGAATTTACTACAGCTGTCCCGGCATATTAGCCATGTGGTACGTGCACCATAACCTGCCAAGAAGAGGTATATGGTATTAAAAACAAGAGATCCCAAGGGATGGATATTGAGAGCATAAGTGCGACTGGAATGTCAGGTGGCCCATGGTACGACTCAGCAAGGATATATATGCAGAGCCGCTGTCAATTTTAGGCACAGGCTTGGGTCTTTGAACAGAAAAGTGTACAGACAGGAACCCCGGGTGTTTGCCTCCAGTGGACGCAGTTTGGAAACCGGGGGCAAGGGGGTGGGTGGTGGTTACGGGAGGCAATTGGTCAATACTCAAGGGCGAGTGTGAGGACCAGATGGCAGGCATAGACCTGCTACTGCATTGGGGCTGCTGGTGTGAGAAATGCACCCATAACAGTAATGCATGAGGGATGCTCGAGTAAAAAATGCACCCATGGGTGTGGAGCCCTGTGATGGGCCGGCATAGACCTCGTGGTCAACCAGAAGGTTTACGCCTGCGTCGTGTGTGATGTTAACCCAGTGGCTGAAGCAGGATGAACCTGAGGCAGGGAGGCTTGTAGTGGTATTGCTAATGCATGGGGGCTGCTAGTGAGAGAAATGCACCCATAGCTGTAAGGCATTGTAACGACCGGATTTTCGGACCAGATAGAATCAGCTCACAAAACACCACCAATCCAGCCGAAACGTAACCATCTCCCTCCTCAGGACCTATTTATCCAGGCACCTGGGTACCTACCTGAGGATGGGGAATTAGCAATATACAAGCTCATATCATCGAAAACACCACTAAATCTATAGGATTACTAGGAATACTCACTGATTACTAAGGACTTCCATGCTCTACACCACACTCATACCTTATAGTCTCGCGGCAACTCAGACCCAGACTATGCTACCCTCCTACTCATAGTGAACGGGGCAGTTCCGATAACTTACCATTATACACTGATCACACTCAGTGCTCACTCAAGCCACAATCCTGTGGGTATACACATTGATCACAGTCAATGCTCTCATTCACGCCACTTTCCCTAGCAGCGATCTCATTACACACTGATCACACTCAGTGCTCACTCAAGCCACAATTCTGTGGGTATACACATTGATCACAGTCAATGCTCTCATTAACGCCACTTTCCCTAGCAGCGATCTCATTACACACTGATCACACTCAGTGCTCACTCAAGCCACAATCCTGTGGGTATACACATTGACCACAGTCAATGCTCTCATTAACGCCGCTACACAACGACGATCACTGTCCTATGAATACCTTCAGCTCTTTCTCTCTCTGTTGGGAAGTTTCTCTATATATATCTAATATCTACTGGGGATGTCTCATATACAATTGTTATATTTTATGTGGTACACAAGAATGGCCAAATCACAATATGCAAAGGTTATTATCAAATACAAGTGCTCCTCTACTCCCTTGCTCAGTTACCATTTACCTGGACGGGAGATGCATCCGTTCACATAACAGCATCTGACTAGAAGAAAGGTTAACCTTATTATGAATAACAACACCTGCACAGTTGTTCACTAAGAACTGGGGTTCCTTTATTATTATAACATCACAATAACTAGCAATCTAGACATAGCCTGAAAAGTAAAGGGGAATAGACACATACACAGATCTGCGGGGTCTCTTTATTATAATGGAAAGCTTTATTACTAACACATAACTGTAGATAGCTAAAAAGGGAACTGGATTATAACAGACTGCACACCGCTGAAAGAAAAGGGATTAATCAGTGTAACAATACAATAGGGAATCTAGCCTAGGAAATAAAAGACAAGATTAATGTTTAAGTGTAAAGCAAACTAGTTTAGAATACCTCACACTATAAGAAAGGAATGTTTCTCTCTCTCTCTGGTGGAATCAGGGCTCTCTCTCCCTCTAGCACCATGGCTTCACTCCACTGGCTCCAACTGCTTCAATAACTCCAACTGGCAGCTCCAAATTTTCCATCTGACTGGAAACTGCTTTAATACATTCCGATAAACTGGCAGCTCCAGCTGACAGTTCCAACTTCATTCCAAGATTCATCTGACTGCTCCCTCCAGCTCCAGCAACCATCTGAACTCTACCATTCCAAGAACCGACTGAACTGAACTGTTCCAAAGACCAACTGACACTCCGCCTCTTCTGCACTTCGCTAATATGGAATGCTCTTCCCTCATGGAAATTTCCAACAGAAACTACCTCCCACCGAATATCTGTGCCAGCTCCAAGGCTCTCCGCGCAAACGCAGTGGCCATCTGCATGTTACGTCTGGACCCAAGAGACAAACACATTATTTCGATAAGATCCAGTCTCCGCTGGTTTTCCCCTAGCACACAACAGGATTAACTATAAACATCACCTTTACCCTGCAATCTCCTCAGTCAGCAGAGGCAGAAAGCAAAATGGAGTCTCCCTGGTTCTGGGCCTTGTAGGCCCGAAAAGGATGAAATAGACACTTAACTCTATCAGAGTACATACACAAACCATACCAATATGTAATATAAAGTCAGAACTACAGGATCCACCCTCTACTATAGGTAGGATGATGAAAGGACACATAATTATGTCAAAGCCAATAGGCAATAGATGGATTAGAGTCAGAAATAAGGGATCTATCATCATATAAAGTGGCTATCCTTTAGTTTATGCTTCTAGGTCTGAAAAGAGGCCTAAAAGGACCAAAACAAGCTAAGAATAGGGATCTAGGATGGTAGCAAGCTTCAAGTCACCATCACTCAGAAATAGAGCCAAAAACCAGGTCAGCACATTCGACCCTTGACTTTAACTTGCTAACATCCGTCAACAACAACAAACAAATAAACAAACATCAACATAATCTATCAACAAAATCAAAAACAAAATGAATCCCTAAAGTGAATGACAACTAAGGAAAATACCACCTAAAACCTGATGTAGGGAATATAAATCTAACAACCAATTGAAAACTAATCAAAGCACCCATGACCTGAATGTTGAAATTTAACTAAGATTGATCTGATAACAACAGAAACTAACCAAAGCACCCTTGAACTAAATGCGCCTCAACTTCTAATGACAACTCATAAAATCTATTGATGTGGGGAAATGTCTGTGAAATGAAAACAACAAAGGGCCTAAAGGAGGCCTACCTACTTCGGTCAACTTAAGAAAGGATTTGGTAAAATCTGACAAATAAACAGAACAAAGGGTCCTCAAAGTCTGGGCAACTATTACTAATAGATCTAGGACATAACCTTACTAAAAGACACCCCTCCCAGGATAACTTAAAGTCTAAGGTGACCACCCTTGGAACTAATCCCACTGTTCTAATTAAGAGTTGATGGATCAAAGTGAAAGTGTAATAGTAGGAAAACAAGGATAACCCCATTTCTACAAAATAGCTGGTGTAGCACTATGCATATCAAGCAAGAAAATCAAAGAAAGTTATCTAAGTGTGGTGCATATACTCTTCTAAAATATAATTCAGACATAAATAGTCTGTCCAGAAATCTCCATAGCTAAAATAGCTAAATCATAGACTTAAACTTGGGAAATTGAATGATAGGAGACCATGCCAAAGGCAATAGTCAAAGGTCATAAGTCATCGAAGTTAGGAAACAGTTTGCACCTAATCCCTCCGTATCAATCTGTGGAACACATGTGTGCACCATCATTCAGAACACTGCTTTCCCATCATTGGCAAAACTGTTTTACAGAAAACAGGAAAACTATGAAATAGGTGAAAGATAGACAAGTGCAAAGTCAATCTGTATCAATAATGAAATAGCGTAGCATACTAAAATCAAAATATCATGTATCACAGGGCATCAGATTATTAAAGCAGCTCACTAATTATATACTGCACCCTATGACTTTCAAACAATATCATTTGCATATATCAAAAGGAATCATTGAACCAAAGGCCAAATCATGAATGTGGCACTGCATCTTTTAAACTGGAAAATCAAAACCATGAACAGGATTGGGAAATTTAATATTGGGGCCTGTTTGTGGTAACTGCAAAAGTCGCATAATGTCCATCTGAAATAGAAACATGGGAAAAATGCAAGACTCAAGAATGCAGGCCAAGGAATTACATTACAGATTCCTTTTGTGAGAAAATATTATTATAACCAAATAAAAATGGGGTCTTTTAGATCATCACTTGCAAAAGTCAATTAATAATTATTTTTTTTCAAAAATAGAACTATTGGCTTTGTCAAAAATTGTTTTTTTAGGAAATCCAGATATGTTATATAGACTTTTAACCTGACTGCTGAGGCAGCCAACTGTAGATTGTAATACTAATTTTAAAAGTTCAGTCAATGTATTTAAGTGAAAAAGTTCTCTTCTATAGAAATCCATCGTTGGTTTCGCCTTAGAAAAACAGTTTATTCGTGTAGGCCACGACCCTCCATCTTCATCTGTATCCTTTGCCAAGGAAGCACGCCCTCCAGTCTGGTCGTCTCCAGGCACGTTCGCTTCCGGTCTGGGTCCAAGCTTGGGGGTTTTTGGGGAAGGGGCACTCACTCCGAAAATAAGAAAAACACACCACTCCAAAATAAGAAAATACAACACTCATACAGGGCCCCCACATATCAGCCATCTGAAACGAAAAACAAGCATCATCAATCTTGCAAAAACAAATTTTCCATTCAAAAGCACCCCATTTGCTTTTCATTTCTGTAAGAAACCCTATATTTCATAAAAGAACTCTTCTAAATCCAAGGAATGATTTAAACATTCTACCTATACCATATTCTCTAAATTTGTTTGGGCAAAATCAAATTTTTTCTTACACAGCCAGAAGGGCTGGGCAACTAGCCTGACCATTCTCTCACTCCTTTGAGAAGCAGCCCCTCCCTCCAAAAAGATGTCCGCGACTCAGAGTTTTGAATCAGCTCCAATCATAACAAGCAGGAGACGGGCTACACTGCACCACCCTTCGATGAGGTCACTTTCAAAAAACAAAGCTGTTGCCAAGTTTTCTCTCTGCGCTGCCTTCCCCTCATCGTGATGTCACCCGCGGGGCACGTCCTCCACCCTTTCAAAACTCTGTGCGCAAAGAACTCCTGAATATTTGCCAAAAAATAACAAGGCAAGGGCAAGTCTGCCTCGGACGCTCCAAAAAGGGCCCCTCCCTCCAAAACGCTCCTGAGAGCCTGGCTGAGCGATCATATCAGCCCAGGTCAAAAAGCAAATTCCTTCTAATTACAAACATACCCGTTCTCAGGCTTCAGAGAAACCCTGCATTTAATTTAAAACACTGCACAGTTATTTCTAACTAATTTAAGCAAATTAAACATGGTGAAAAGCATCCTGAAAACATGAATTAATAAAGACATTTTTGCAACCTAGACACATGCTAGCATTCTCAAGTAAAAAGCAAAATATTTCTGCAGGCTCATGAAAAAGTAATCTAAGACAAACTATATACCATAATGTACTGTCACTGGCTGAAAAGGAAAACATTAAAATAACATTTGAGACACCATCAATTCAAAGAAAGGGGAAACAAAGTTATACATGTAAATTTGCACAGCATAACCATTAATCCATAAATTTGTACGCAAGCATTTCTGTTCTAATTATTAAAAGGGTCAGATTTATTTTTGCAGATAGCCTTTTTTCCTATCTGAGTGGGAACATTTTATCACATTTTTCTCTCTCACGCTGTTCTGCTTCAGATCAGCGCAAAAATACAGAATCATTTACATTTGAACTTTAAACAAAAGGGGCAGCTTGCTGTAGGGAAATAATCAGTTATATTTTCAAAATACACTACAGAGCATTTTTTTTAAAAGCACACGGTTGCATTTAACTTTTTTTCAAGCACATTCTAAATTGGATCTGTTTTATTTCCACAACCGGTGATCACTAATTCTAAAACACTGGTTTGTTTATCTCTCTGCACCGTCCATTCTCAGCTGAAAACCCTCTCCTAAAGCTCATTTTAAAACACCCCCTCGCAGTCCGACTGGTTGATTTATAACACTCCGACCTCCGAGTCAGACACATTTAATCATGTGTTCAAAGGCAAACCCACACAAACTCGTGGACGCATATCAAACAGTATGTTAAATGAACACTGCTTTTTTCCTCTGTGCAAGATGTTACCCTTCCGTCAGCTAGCTGTCAAAGTACATAGGTGAACCCTGCAACCAATTAAAAAGTCAAATCAAACCATCCTTAATCCAAATAGTCACCGACTTTTAGTGTCAGCTCTTGTAACCATGCATGTTAAACAGCATATTGAAATAAACACTGCCGTCTCAATTCAAGATATTAACCCTTTGGCAGCTCAAACACAATCGTTCCCCGATGTCTGCAGATACATGGGGAATTCTAGAACTCATCTCTCCACGTTTTCACATAAGATTTGTGCACATTTTCTAAATAATTTCTCTAATCACTTGAAAGAGATCCAGCTCTCTCCTGCCTAACGTAATGATAACATGCTATGTACAAGCCATATTCACAAGGCGCTACAAGCCATATTCACAAGGCGCTATTCACAAGGAACTCAATGATAACATGCAATTTACAAGCCATATTCACATGGCGCCATGCACAAGGAACATGCTATTTACAAGCCATATTTACAAGGCACTATTCACAAGGAACTCAACAAGTCATAATGATAACATGCTATTCACAAGCCATATTTACAAGGAGCTATTTACAAGGAACTCAACAAATCATATTACACTGAATACATTTCACATTTCACAGCATAAGCAAATGCAGCAAGCCATTTAATAGGCAATTTACAAGCCTTTTTCATACACATATTTACAACTGCATCATCACCAAGATGTAATAGGCTCCCTCACGTACTGTTACCCTTCAAGCTTGTCAGTTCAAACACCAAGATGAAAAGCATTTCTTCTACACTGTATAAGTCAGATGCCATGATGTACTGCAATCTCCTTACACTCCAACTGTTCAAGCCCATAGGTCAGGGACCACACCTCACCATGCAATTCACAGACTGTTCCCAGATGTCAAATTTTAAAGGGTTTTAAGTCCAAATACATGTCAGGAACCACTCCCCCTGCGCTTTATTCGAAACTGCCCGACTACGCCAAATGTAACGACCGGATTTTCGGACCAGATAGAATCAGCTCACAAAACACCACCAATCCAGCAGAAACGTAACCATCTCCCTCCTCAGGACCTATTTATCCAGGCACCTGGGTACCTACCTGAGGATGGGGAATTAGCAATATACAAGCTCATATCATCAAAAACACCACTAAATCTATAGGATTACTAGGAATACTCACTGATTACTAAGGACTTCCATGCTCTACACCACACTCATACCTTATAGTCTCGCGGCAACTCAGACCCAGACTATGCTACCCTCCTACTCATAGTGAAGGGGGCAGTTCCGATAACTTACCATTATACACTGATCACACTCAGTGCTCACTCAAGTCACAATCCTGTGGGTATACACATTGATCACAGTCAATGCTCTCATTCACGCCACTTTCCCTAGCAGCGATCTCATTACACACTGATCACACTCAGTGCCCACTCAAGCCACAATCCTGTGGGTATAAACATTGATCACAGTCAATGCTCTCATTAACGCCACTTTCCCTAGCAGCGATCTCATTACACACTGATCACACTCAGTGCTCACTCAAGCCACAATCCTGTGGGTATACACATTGACCACAGTCAATGCTCTCATTAACGCCACTACACAACAACGATCACTGTCCTATGAATACCTTCAGCTCTTTCTCTCTCTGTTGGGAAGTTTCTCTATATATATCTAATATCTACTGGGGATGTCTCATATACAATTGTTATATTTTATGTGGTACACAAGAACGGCCAAATCACAATATGCAAAGGTTATTATCAAATACAAGTGCTCCTCTACTCCCTTGCTCAGTTACCATTTACCTGGACGGGAGATGCATCCGTTCTAATAACAGCATCTGACTAGAAGAAAGGTTAACCTTATTATGAATAACAACACCTGCACAGTTGTTCACTAAGAACTGGGGTTCCTTTATTATTATAACATCACAATAACTAGCAATCTAGACATAGCCTGAAAAGTAAAGGGGAATAGACACATACACAGATCTGCGGGGTCTCTTTATTATAATGGAAAGCTTTATTACTAACACATAACTGTAGATAGCTAAAAAGGGAACTGGATTATAACAGACTGCACACCGCTGAAAGAAAAGGGATTAATCAGTGTAACAATACAATAGGGAATCTAGCCTAGGAAATAAAAGACAAGATTAATGTTTAAGTGTAAAGCAAACTAGTTTAGAATACCTCACACTATAAGAAAGGAATGTTTCTCTCTCTCTCTGGTGGAATCAGGGCTCTCTCTCCCTCTAGCACCAAGGCTTCACTCCACTGGCTCCAACTGCTTCAATAACTCCAACTGGCAGCTCCAACTTTTCCATCTGACTGGCAACTGCTTTAATACATTCTGATAAACTGGCAGCTCCAGCTGACAGTTCCAACTTCATTCCACGATTCATCTGACTGCTCTCTCCAGCTCCAGCAACCATCTGAACTCTACCATTCCAAGAACCGACTGAACTGAACTGTTCCAAAGGCCAACTGCGTAGTAATCCACTCAAAAGTTGAATTAAGGTAACTTTTATTCAGTACATGTCAAGTACAGCAACCATCAGCAAACCCACCAAATACTTGTTTAAATTGGAACATTCACATTGATGCAATTCCACTGCATCATGACTGCATCATCTAATTCTAACCATTACCACATATCTTCCTCCCTATGGAATCTAAAAGAAAGAAAATAAGAAAACATCAGAAAATATAACACATTTTCTTTTTCTTTGCAAAGTACAATATATATCAAAGAACTATTTTACAAATAAATCACATTCACAATTTGCATTGCATTTAAAAAAAATCATACTTACAAATGAGCTACTTTACACAAACTACCAAAACTCCATTTCTTCCCATCGTCTAGTTCAACCACAGAGCCTTTGACAGAAACAACTTTATGTGGCTGAGAAAACTTACTTTCCCCCTTTCTTACAAAACCAAACTTCCTCACAACAACCCAATCACCTTCTTTGAAAATTAAATCCTTAACATGTCTCCTACTATCAAATTCCATCTTATTGCGCCACTGGCAATCAATAACTCTCGATCTCATCCTTTCTCTATCAACCCAAACTTGATTTTTCTCCTTCAACCACATTGGAGACTCCTCAGTACCTGGTTCTCTTCCCTTCAAAGCCACAAAAGGAGAAACTCCAGTAACTGAATGGGATGTAATTCTGTGACCCCACATCATTCTTCGCAACTCATCTTTCCAAGATAAACCATTAGCCAAAGAAAGCTGAATAGAATCCATTATTATTCTATTAACCCTTTCTACAAGTCCATTTGCCTGCGGACGGAACAAAGCCACTCTCTCATGACTAATACCCAAACTTAGAAGAAAACTAGTCATATCTGAAGAAACTAACTGAACACCATTGTCAGTTATAAGACCAGTCAGTCAGTCAGTCAGTCAATTTATCTTTATTCGATTATTAAAAATCATAAAAGAACGAGCATAAATATTTAGCAATTCATCAGAGCACAAATTCATACATAAGTTTACATAACCAAACATCTTTAAAAAGCATTTTAAAATCACAATATATAAACGAAATACATTAAAAATGTTAAGAAGTATTAAAAAGAGACCCTCCGAAAGACAAAGAATTAAAATATAAAATGGGAGACGTTATTCAATGGTCAGTAAGGTGCCTAACTCTAGTGCGCTTTCTGTTTATCCGTGCACCAGCAACTAAAAAGCTGGCCACATGGAAAGCTACTTTTGCTTTAGGAAGGAGTTGCAAAAACAACAAGGCTGTTTTAACCTGAGTAAAACCTTGGTTACGCAGGATTGGAAGCAGATATTTTTTTCTAATATCAATATAATGTTCACAAAACATAATAAGGTGTGTCGTGTCCTGAATAGAAAAGTGATCACAGTCACATGGTTCGGCATCAACAGGTCTACTCCAAATTTTATAATTGCCTAAGATAGGATGGATCAGATCTAAACGAAATCTCGTTAAAAGGAAACGGTGGTATGGTTTAGTTACCAGGAAAATGTATGGTTCCATTCCTGGGCCGGATTTCAACATACAATGTTTCCTTACCGTGGGTTTACTTAGCTCTATAGCTTCCCTCTCCAGAACATACAACTCAGTCAAGGTATTTTTTACTGTTTTAAGATCGTCTTGAGTTATTAAGTCTGGGGAGGAAAAAAGCTCCGGGCGACCAGCCAGAGTCAGCTGTATTTGTACAAATTTTATCCACGGAATGTATAAGGCTCTATCCAGGGCTAAGCAATCTTTTAAGATAATATGATTTAAAGTGAGCTCCTGGTTGAGCCAAGTTTTCATCCATCCGATAACAGGGGCTAATTTTAAAGAGTCCATTATGTAGCCCAAACCTAACTCTGCATGTAATACATAAGTGGGAGTCGATTGGGGGACTGAAAGCAGGGATCTCAAGAATTTATTTTCTACTTTCTGGATTTTGTCATGGCTAGTGTACCCCCAAATAGCAGACCCATACTGGGCAATGGACACACATTTTGCCTTGTAAATTTTGATGATGCTTTCCATGGGACGGGCACCTAATTTCTTAGCAAAACCAAGCAACCCTGCAGCCGCTCTAGCGACAGCGTTGCATTTAACGGATTGCTGGGGGCCCCAAGTGCCCTTTTCATCAAAGGTCACTCCTAAATATGGGAAAGATGGGACTCTCCTAACCTCTTTCCCTGTACAGTAAAATGTTTTGGTCTTTCTTTTCCTACCTGCTGCTCCTGCAATCATCACATGGGATTTCTCTGTGTTAGTTTTCATGTCTAACGAGGTCATGAAATCTCCAAAGGATGAGAGGAGTTTATTTAGGGCCACTCCTGAGCGTGCTAGTAAGACTGCATCGTCCGCGTACAGGAGGACGGGTAACTTTGTCTCGCCTGCACGTGGAATATCAGTGTGAGATGCGGCCATGACTTTCTCAAGATCGTTTATATAGAGAGTGAAGAGGAGGGGGGCAAGGATACATCCTTGCCTAACCCCCCTCTCCGAGTTGAAATGGCAAGTGCATCTTCCTTCCCTAGTCACTCTGACCGATGTCTTAAGCTCCCTGTGTAGTTCCGCTAAGTAATTGACCAAAGGGGGGTCAATGCCCATGACCAAAAGGATCCTCCACAGCTTACCCCTGTTGACCAGGTCAAAAGCTGACGAGAGGTCCATAAAGGCCATGTACAGAGAACCCCCCTTGGCAATTACGTATTTGTTTAAAATTAGTTCCAGGTTTAGGCATTGATCTATGGTGCCCCTTTTTGCTCTGAAACCATATTGAGCGTTTGATAGGTTTCCCTTTTCCTCTATGAGCTGGGTCAGTCTTCCTAAAAGGACTCTCCCCAAAATTTTAACGCTTGAATCTATAAGGGAGATTGGCCTGTAGCAGGCCGGGTCTGTCCTTTGTCCTTTTTTAAAAATAGGTATTATGGTAGACTTTGTCCAGCTTATAGGAAAAATCAGGTCCCCTGTAACGTTAAAAATGTTTGTAAGAATCTTGGTACTAAATTCTGGGGCGCTTTTGAAAAAATCTGCAGGGACCCCATCGGGCCCTGGTGCCTTTTTACAGAGTGTATCATTGATCGCTTTCTTGACCTCATCAGGGGTAAAGGGGGGGATTGTAGTCGTAGATGATTGCGAAGATAGCATCTCGCAATCTGAACAGGTATCAGGGTGGCTATAGATATTACTAAAATGTGTCACCCAATGATCGTCTGGTATAAAACAATCTGCTCTCTGGTTATCTTTTACAACAAAATATGGGTGATTTATATTTGCCCAAAATTTAGCGCTATCTCGTTGTGTTTCGGGCAATAATAATTCACTCCAGGCATCATTTTTTATCTCAAGTTTCCTGAGCCTGATAGCAAGATTAGAAACTGTGCATGGGGTTTTTAGAAAATTAGGACTACGGGGGCGCACTGCCTGGGCTGAAACGTTACAAAGTGTGTGAAAAGCAAGGGTTTCGTAGTGTAGTGCGTAAAGAGCAGACGGCAAAACCTCCTTAACCGTCTAAACAAGTCAAAGACAAGACAATTACACACTGAAAAAGGCTCTCGCAACTACATATGTATATATCAAGACAAGGTTCAATGACCAACAGTAAAAGGAAAACGCAGAAGCAGGTTCTTTGGTGTGATACTTCTTGTTACAGCAAGTTGTTTTACTTTTCTCCAGACTTTTGAGAAAGAAATCTTTCTCAAAAGTCTGGAGAAAAGTAAAACAACTTGCTGTAACAAGAAGTATCACACCAAAGAACCTGCTTCTGCGTTTTCCTTTTACTGTTGGTCATTGAACCTTGTCTTGATATATACATATGTAGTTGCGAGAGCCTTTTTCAGTGTCTGATAGCAAGATTATATTGCTTCCTCAGCAGAGCTATCTGTGCTTTGTCTCTTGGTTTATTTTTTAAAGCCTTTAAGAGACTTGAGTGTGCCTTAGAGCAGTTTGAATCGAACCATCTGGGGCCCCTGATCTTGTTTGCCTTTGTCTTTACAGTTAGATCTAAGTTGACCTGACGGCATATGGCGTCAAATGCCTCGATCAAGTTGGGACCAGGGTTCTTATTGTCCAGACAAATTGCAACCTCCCCCTCTACTTTTGCCAGGGTTTCCTGTAAGAAGGCGATAGGGGTCACTTGGTCCCACTTTAGTCTTCGGTTCTGGTCTTTTAAGACTAAGTCTATCGCACATAAAGTATCAGCCTTTCTTTTTCCCAAGACTCCTTGAGATATAATCTCTAAAATCACAGGATTGTGATCGCTAAAAACTGTGCTTTCTACCTTGTAATTGGTGACTTCAGGTAGAAGACTAGAAGATAAAAAAATGTAGTCTATGATTGTGCCCGTGTTATTGCCTACGTATGTCGGTGCCCTCGGGCCTATTGGGCAACAAGATGACTCATACAGGTTAAAAGTAGCTAAGAGCAATTCTAACATCTGTCCACGTGAAGTATGTTCAAAATGTGGTGGAGAGGAATAAAAAAAGAGGTCCTCTTGTTCCATGTGGCAATCCACTTGGCAAGGATGAATATTGAAATCTCCCATAAGGATCACCTCGTACCCATATGTACTATTCTCGCTGTGGATAGACAGGAATTCCTCTAAAGCTACCAAATGCTCGTTAATAGTTTGACTGACAGGCGAATTATAAAAGTTAACTAAAACTATGGGGGAGGAATTTGGCATGGATAGTTCTACCGCTAAGCAGTTAGTAGAGTTAGACTTAATGTGTCTTGGCTTTCCTTGGAGATCTAATGAAATATACATAGCCAAGCCCCCCTTCGCCCTTCCTGCTTTACTAGGGTCCGCGGGTACCGAAAAGTGGGAAAAACCATCCAGAACCAAGCTGTCTGATGTTTCCCAAGTTTCTTGGAAAGCAAGAACATCGTAGGAACTAATTATGTCCAGCCAGTTCTTGTCATTTAATTTGGCTCTAAGACCAGCGATGTTCCAACTCATAATTTTGCAAATGCTAACTTCCGCGGAACTCTGTACTAATGAACTGGGAGCAGGCAAAGGGCCATCACCTGTGTTATCTTGTCTTGGGGAAAGTCAATCGTTTTGATCCATAAAGGATAATGGAGCATAACGGTTGAACAATTGGAGGGGTTGAGCAACTGGATTAAACTGTCCTGGATAACGGTGGTATGCTGCTATGTTTTGCCTAGAGTCCTGTTCCCATCTAAATTTCGAATCCCAGTTACTCTCCCATCCCGGGGCTGGGGTTCTTGGGTAAGTAACGTTCTGCTGTTCACCGTAGAAGAACTTTAAAGTCAAGGGAACAACAGTACCCCGTCTGCGTTGGGGGGAGAAGATATTAGCAAGGATATTGGGAAGGACATCATTTGTTGAAAAACTCACTGCCACACAGTCCCCTTTGAATTTTTTTGGTCGGTTTCCCAACCAAGGGACCCTGGTTACTGACTTAATAACACTAGCCAGATGGCGCTTTCCCCCTGGTGCAAATCGAGTATTACTGGTCAGCCAATGTAGGGCCTTGCTACTAAGGGAAGTAGGGCTTTCCACTGTACCCTCTTCCAATGGGGGCATGTTTGCTAAAACTAAGACCACAGGTGTAGCTTCTACTAAAAATTGTAGAGGGTCTGATGTATGAATTGGCGCTGAGGGAATATTTGCCTGGGGGATTACATCTATGGGAATGTTAACTGACAAGGGGCCCTCGCTGTTAACAATGGGTATTAATGGTTGAGATGGTAATATCTCCCCTGGTAATTGATTTGCTACATTTTCAGTTACAACATCCCCAGCAACATTTCCCCCTGTATTATCGCTTAGATGTGTAACTAGCGTGGTTATGTTTTCTATCCCACCAGCAACCACAGTGTGAAGTCCACTCAACTTCTTGACCTCTGCTTGTAACTTATCAATTTTTGATATTAGAGGTTTGATGAGAGTATTAATTTTTATCTTGAGGAAATCTATAATTTTTCCATAAAAAGCATCCTCAAGAGATAATTTTGGAGTATCATCATCGTCGCTAATCACTTGCTTAGCTTTTGGGGTAGTAACCCTCTTCCTTTTAGCACCTGAGCGAAGCCCTACCCTCTTTGGTGGATTTTTTGTACAAAGTCGTCTTGGCCTAGGACCGTGTCTTGTGGGGGACTGCTCATCAACTGATACACAAGTCTGTTTTTCGAGTTCAAGTTCAGTATCCATGTCTATATTACCCTCAGCCTCCTCGTGTAAACCCTCAGGTGCTGGGGTAACGTTAATAGATAAGTCAATAGGTCCTTGGGAGATAGGGCCGCTGGAAATCTCCACACAGTGAACTTCTTGCGAGATGATGTCATCAGTCAAAGTAGATGTAGGAGGTGACAAACATCTCATATCGGGGGATTGGCTCAGTCCCAAGGATTCTCTTCCCTGCATGTTAATTTTTTTGACAGTTTGCACCAGATAGTTATTTATGGTGTTGGACTGAACTTCGTCCTGTATCTTAGGCATAGTGTACAATATTCACACAGGGCCGATATTTTAAACTAGCAAAATAAGGGGAACTGGAGAGTGAGTCTTACTTGTAAAGTGACTGCAGCAAATTTTCAGCAGCGTTTCTGGCCCAGCCCAGCCTCCTCGTGCCGCTGAGGGCCGTAGAGGGCCCGCCCTTTGCTCGGGCTTAGCCCCGGGCGTCCCGCGACGCGGGTCTTTCCCCTGCTTTAAGGGTCCTTCGCGCTCTCAATGCGCGTCACGCAACGCGCCGCCGCGAGGCCTGCCGGGTATTGTGGTTCCCGGAGCGGCGGCGCGGGTCTCGGTGGCAGGATGACTCTTGGCGGTGGCGGCTTGTCTCACTGCTGTGCGGCGTGGCAGGTAAGTCTGTAGCGGTCCCCCCGCTCTGCCGGTCTTTCCCCTGCTTTAAGGGTCCTTCGCGCTCTCAATGCGCGTCACGCAACGCGCCGCCGCGAGGCCTGCCGGGTATTGTGGTTCCCGGAGCGGCGGCGCGGGTCTCGGTGGCAGGATGACTCTTGGCGGTGGCGGCTTGTCTCACTGCTGTGCGGCGTGGCAGGTAAGTCTGTAGCGGTCCCCCCGCTCTGCCGGTCTTTCCCCTGCTTTAAGGGTCCTTCACGCTCTCAATGCGCGTCACGCAACGCGCCGCCGCGAGGCCTGCCGGGTATTGTGGTTCCCGGAGCGGCGGCGCGGGTCTCGGTGGCAGGATGACTCTTGGCGGTGGCGGCTTGTCTCACTGCTGTGCGGCGTGGCAGGTAAGTCTGTGGCGGTCCCCCCGCTCTGCCGGTCTTTCCCCTGCTTTAAGGGTCCTTCGCGCTCTCAATGCGCGTCACGCAACGCGCCGCCGCGAGGCCTGCCGGGTATTGTGGTTCCCGGAGCGGCGGCGCGGGTCTCGGTGGCAGGATGACTCTTGGCGGTGGCGGCTTGTCTCACTGCTGTGCGGCGTGGCAGATAAGTCTGTAGCGGTCCCCCGGTCAGTTATAAGAGTTTTGGGTACCCCTTCTTCCAGAAAAATTTCTTTCAAAAATGCAATCACATTTGAAGTGCAAATTTGACCCACTGATTTGCAAGTAAACCACTTGCTATGGTTATCCACCAACACCAGCAAAAAACGGTTATTGCAACCCAATTTGTCAATTGGACCCAAAACATCCAAGGCTAATTTCTCCCAAGGTTTCATGGGCAATTCCACACACCTCAACGGAGGTTCCCTTGTAATCTTCACTTTATCACTATTGCTACAAGCATGCCAATCACGCACCAGATCTTCCACATTCTTGTCCATTTCTGGCCACCAATAAAGTTCTTTCAGTCTACGCTTAGTCAGACTCCTACCTAGGTGTCCCTCATGTACAATTCTCAACAATTTTGACCTCAACAAAATTGGTGGAACTATCCTATTTCTTCTTAAAATGTTGTCACCTTGCAAACTAAGTTCATCCTTAACAGATATATAATATAAAACAAAATATAAATTGCTTATGTACAATCTCTTCACTAGATCCATCCCAAGAATTCATAATCAATTCTTTTACTTTCTTGTATTCCACATCCAACTCCAAAGCTTCTCTCCACTCTTCCTGACTAACAGCGAATTCACGGTCAATATTCACCACAGAGTCTTCTAAAATTTCCACATAAGCATCATCCTCTACTGGCATCCTAGAGAGACAATCTGCGATGACATTTCTACTCCCTCGCACATATTCAACCACAAAATTGTAATCTAAGACCGATAGTAACCACCTCGATATACGGGGAGTCACACTTCCATCCAAACCGCGTCCTCCTTTAAAAACATGAACTAAAGGTTTATGATCCGTCTTTACCACAAATGGCAACCCCCACAAATAATACCTAAAGTGCGTTATCCCCCAACAACACGCCAGTGCTTCCTTCTCTATGGTAGAATACGATCTCTCTGCTCCCTGCAATCTACGTGAAGCAAACCCAATGATGGTCTCATTACCATCTGACACCTGTATCAGCACCGCCCCTAATCCAACATTGCTTGCATCTGTGACTAAAATGGACTTTTTCTTAAAGTCAAAATGTCCTAATGATGGAGCCTTTGAAATACTTTCCTTTACCTTAACAAACGCGTCCTGACATTCAGCACTCCATTCAAAAATCACTCCCTTTTTTAAAAGAATTCTCATAGGTTCCACTAAGTCAGCAAATTTAGAGAGAGTGGCTTTGTAAATCGTGTGCCTTTGGCTATATAAATCTACACAAGCTATTCCATGAGTAGTTCAAACAGCTTGCCTCAAGCTGTATTTTGTTTTCCTATTAGATTGTTTCCTTCACGCTCAATCAGCACGAGCTTAAAATGGGTTGAACGGACATTTGTCAGCATGTTTCAGGCAGCCTGGCTCACGTGCTAATGTTTATTTTCAATTAAGCTGCCTTCACGCTTGGTCGCGCGCCTCTCTGGTGACTGATGTTTACTTTCGAGATAAGAACATGAGGGCTCCTCGCAGGTTCTTAGTTTAATGGCATTATTTCCATTACATTCATTTTACAGAGCTTCAGATAGCAAAAATCCTTTAAAAATATAAACTTGTCAAGAAAATATAAATAAATACATGCGCTTGATGCCAATCTGAGTTAGACTTGATATTATTTCAAAACGAGTCACAGCAGTCTTTTAACAATACTCTTCAGCATGTATTTAATCGCTCACCATAAAGTCTTTCAAAAATACTCTTTAGCATGGATTTAATCGCTCCATATCTCGCCCATTTATAAAGAGTCATTAAAGGCTTCAATATATCGCTTCATAGATAAACAGCAGTTTCAAATCAATATAAGATTAAAATGTTGAAGTCGATCTTCATAAAATGTAATTCTTCTTGCTTATTAATAAATAAAAGCACTTACAATTCAAGGTGGAATTTCCTTTTTCCTTTCTTCAATAGTGCTAAATTAATATAGCATCGTTCCAGAGGTGATGGTTGAGTCACTACCTGTCCTCTGCAGGTCCTCATCGCCAAAATATGTAGTAATCCACTCAAAAGTTGAATTAAGGTAACTTTTATTCAGTACATGTCCAGTACAGCAACCATCAGCAAACCCACCAAATACTGGTTTAAATTGGAACATTCACATTGATGCAATTCCACTGCATCATGACTGCATCATCTAATTCTAACCATTACCACAAACTGACACTCCGCCTCTTCTGCACTTCGCTAATATGGAATGCTCTCCCCTCATGGAAATTTCCAACAGAAACTACCTCCCACCGAATTCCTGTGCCAGCTCCAAGGCTCTCTGCGCAAACGCAGTGGCCATCTGCATGTTACGTCTGGGCCCAAGAGACAAACACATTCTTTCGATGAGATCCAGTCTCCGCTGGTTTTCCCCTAGCACACAACAGGATTAACTATAAACATCATCTTTACCCTGCAATCTCCTCAGTCAGCAGAGGCAGAAAGCAAAATGGAGTCTCTCTGGTTCGGGGCCTTGTAGGCCCGAAAAGGATGAAATAGACACTTAACTCTATCAGAGTACATACACAAACCATACCAATATGTAATATAAAGTCAGAACTACAGGATCCACCCTCTACTATAGGTAGGATGATGAAAGGACACATAATTATGTCAAAGCCAATAGGCAATAGATGGATTAGAGTCAGAAATAAGGGATCTATCATCATATAAAGTGGCTATCCTTTAGTTTATGCTTCTAGGTCTGAAAAGAGGCCTAAAAGGACCAAAACAAGCTAAGAATAGGGATCTAGGATGGTAGCAAGCTTCAAGTCACCATCACTCAGAAATATAGCCAAAAACCAGGTCAGCACAGGCATGAGGGTTGCTGGAGTCAAAAATGCACCTATAGCGGTGGAGCCCTGTGATGTCGCCCTCTGGCTGAGAGGGACACTGCCCGCTGTGTCCAGAGTAGCAGGGAAAGGATGCGGGCACAAATGGTGCCAGGGGGTGAAGAGTGTCGCCTGATGGGCAGGGCAGTGGCGCAGGAGCGCATTTGGGAGCCAGTTGTAGCGGAGTCCCGGGGCGGGCTGGGGAGCATACTTGTTGGACTCGGGTGGGCATGTAAATACCCTAGTGACTGAGAAGTCCGGGGGATGGCGGGGAACTGTGGAGGGAGCGCGCTTGGTGCTAGGCAGTGCCGGGGTGGGAGGCATAACTTACCACTAGGTTGTGGAATCGTCGGAAAAGGCAGCTCATGTCCGAGTGTAGGAGGACAGCAGTAACGCCTTCTCGCGTTATAAATGCAATTGGAAATAGGAAAATGGATTTCAGCTGGGTTCTGTGGTGGGTGCCCGGAAGTGCTGAGGGCTCATGGGAGATGTAGTTCGGGAGGCTGAGAATACAGACGCAGGAGGTCTAGTACTCAGGGGCTAGTTGGACTCGGGCCGACATATTGCACAAAGTGGATGGAGATGAAACAGCCCAGTGGGGGATGCTTGTGGTTAGAGGTAAAGGTACTACAAATGTGATTATAATGCCTTGTCGGCACGGACGTGCAGTGGAGCACGTGGTGCACAGAGGGGATTGGATGTATGTTAAATTAAATATATATTAACAATATAGCATATTAAGAATATATATTTATAGAATTGGGCTATCCACATGGGGGCTGACTGGGGCAGAAGGGACACCTGCTGGGGGGCCCTGCTAGGTGATGCGCGTCATTGTGGATAGTGATGCTGGAGGCAATTGCTGCCAGCAGTATGTGCGGGCAAGCTGAGTGGCCCGAGGGGCGTGGCAGCATGGGTCAGTGGAGCAAGGGCACTCAGAGTAGCACTCATTGAGTCTTGTCCGTGTTTCATGTCAAAGAAGTGTTTAGTCATTTTGGTAATCCTGTTTTGCACACCTGATTGTACTTTTGTGTTCTAAAATCCTAGTGCGTACTTTCCTGGTGGTCATACCAATATATCTCAAGCCACTAGGGCAAGTGATCAGGTAGGCCACCCGTTCGCTGTTACATTGGGTGTATTTTTATAAGACCTACGGTTGTGATGTGCCAATGTCTATGCTCACGGTCATTCTAGTTTGGGCACACACTGTGCAGGAACCACATGGATAGTGCCCTTGAACCTGTGGAAGGTTACAAAGTGTGTTGGGTCTGGATGCGTCTCGTACTGTTGTTCTCATATGGATCAGAGTTTGTTTCAAATTGCGGCCTCTTTTGAACGCAAAAAGTGGTTTTTCAAGGGTCACTTGTCCTTTGTTCAAGATGTCCCAATTGTTTAGTATTTACTTTTTGACTACATTGGACATGGAGCTGTAAGTATTTACACAGACCAGTTTGGATGGTGTTGGTTTGGCAGACGGCTGTTCCAAAAGGGCATCCCAGTTGGTGTTTAGGGCCCGTTTGGCTGATTGTTTAACCAGTTTCGCAGGGCAGTGCCTGTCTAGTAAGTTGCTTCTGAGTTTAAGGGCATTCGTGTTGTATTTCTCTGTTGTGGAACAATTTTGACGGAGTCGCAAGAACTGTCCATATGGTAGATTGTCCCGCAAAGATTTGGGGTAGTAGCTCTCATATTGGAGCAGTGTATTGCGGGCCATGGGTTTTTGGTAAAGTTCTGTTTTGAGGATACCCCCTGCAGGATAGATCAAGATGTCCAGAAAGGTCAGTTATCTCTTTACTGTACTCGCAGGTGAAACGTAGATGTTTGTTTCTGTTGTTTAGCCAGTGGTGTAAGTGGTTGATAGTCACGTCATCTCCTCGCCAGATGACAAGAATGTCATCTATATAACTCTTCCATAGGAGTGTGTGAGCGAGAAATGGGTTCTGCCTGCCCAGGATAACACCGTCTTAGAACACATGCATGTAGAAGTTTGCTAGGCTTGGCACGAAGGTGCTGCCCATGGAAGTGCCAGAGATTTGTAGGTATAACTGAGTCTCGAACTGTAAGAAATTTTCTTTCATGGCCATATGTGCGCACTTCATTATGAATGAGATCAGTGTGATCGTATCAGGTGGATGTTCAGTCAATAGTACCTCGACTGTCTCCAGGGTTTGGCCCTGGGGTATACAAGTATACAGCGACTCCACGGTAGTCGGTTTGGGGGTCGAAGACCATATCGTCCAACAGGCGAAGCGCATTGGTCTTGTCTTTGAGATGCGTTGATATTTGGCTGACCAGCGGACGGAGGAAAAATTTGACTAATTGTGACAAAGGCTCAAGGGCTGACCCTATCCAGGAGACAATGGGTCTCCCTGGTGGAGGCCTCGGTGGCTTATGTATTTTCGGTAATACATAGAAATAAGGAGTCGTCTGTGTCTTGGTACAGAGGAATTCCGCCTCTTTTTGCGTGATCCAGCCATTGTCATAAGCTTCCTTGGCTAGGATGGAGATGGTTTCCATGATCCTCTCTGTGGGGTCATGATCTAATCGTCGGTATGCCGTGTTGTAATTAAGTTGTCTAATACATTCGGCCCTGTAGGTGTCTATATCTAGTATTAGTCGCTCCACCCTTGTCGGCAGCTTTGATGGTTATAGTTTTGTCCGCAGTCAAGGAACGTAGAGGTGTGAGTTCTTTTTTTTGAATGGTATTGAAGGTCCTCGTTGGCATAGATAATCCAGTAGTCGGATCTTTTAGGACAGGCTTCTCGAAAGTTGCTACCTCAAATGAAACCATGCCAATAGGTGGATTGAATTTAGACTTGGGGCGTAGATTCTTGTTGGTAGTTTGTTGGCTGTCTGTCAGTGAGTCTTTGTCTACGAAGAAAAAGTGAAGTCTCACTTTTCTGTAAAATTGGTGTACCTCTTGTATCTGGAAGGGGTCGCCATTGTTTGTAGGTACAAAACCTAAACCTCAGTAGAGTACTGTTGTTTCTTCAGGTGTAAGTACTCGCTTACTCAAGTTGACGATCAGACTGGGTCCCTGCTCGAGACTGCTTGTTGGTTGGTCTGGGTCATGCTCCTCGTGTTCCGCTTGGTGATCTAGGAGCTCCAGTGTACTTGTTGGCAACGCCGACGGACCTGCCTCGGCCTTGCCCTAAAAAAGGCTGGTTATACCCTACTTGCGGATGTTGTTGGTAGTTCATTAGCGGACCAGGTGGACCTTGTCCAACGAAAGGGAAGGTTGGATAACTCCAAGGTTTCGGGGGCCCCATTGCTTGTTTGGGGAGGGATTGTCTAGGAACAATCTTGGGATGTTGATGACTATGAGTTCAGTTGGAGCATAATTACCCCGGAGGTATTCAGTCATGAAGTAACCATGTGTAGTTGTTCTTATGTATAGCCGTTTGAGGTTAGTCAGTTTCTGCCAGTCGTCTGAGGTGGCCATAGTTTGTGTGAGTTGTGTGTCTAAAATACTAGGTGTTGTCAGAATCTCTGTTAGTACCCCATCGTCATATGCTAGTCCTGTGCGTTCGGCCATGGTTGTAAGTCGCTAAGTAGCAATAGAGGAGGAGAAGAGAATAGAAGAATAAGCCCGCAGCTGAGCCTGCGCTAGACAATCAATACACTTAGGGGCTTGAGGAGTTTTAAGAACCTGCGTGAGCCAACTCCCCTCCAAACAAATGTCACACAAAAGGGGCCACGGGTCCAGATTAGGAGGAGGTTATTTACCTGTGTGAGTGTGCTCTGCCATGTAAACAAGGGAATTTCCCTTTTCCGGACGGTACCCATGAGCCCTCAGCACTTCCGGGCACCCGCTGCGGAACCCAGCTGAAATCCATTTTGCTACTTCTAATTGCATATATAACGCGAGCAGGCGTTACAGCTGTCCTCCTGCCCCCTGCCGTGTGCTGCCTTTTCCCACGATTCCACAACCTTGTGGTGAGTTATGCCTCCCACCCAGGCACTGCCTAGCACCGATCACGCTACCTCCCACGTAACTACCGAGACCGGCACCTCTTCGGCACTCTTTGTGCCCGTGTCCAGGCTTCCGCTTGCTCCCCACTCCAACACTACCACAATCTGTGAGCAGCACTGATGTGTTTGCTCGCCAGCAGGCACCCACACACCGGAGCCCAGTTCCCCGCCAGCACCGGGACTTCAGTCACTAGGGTATTTATGCGCCCACCCGAGTCCAGCGAGGCCGCTCCCCACCCGCCCCAGGACTCCGCTACAACTTGGTCCCAAACGCGCCACTGCCCTGCCCACAATCAGGCGACACACTTCACTCCCTGGCACCATTTGGGCCTGCGCCATTTCCCTGCTACCCTGGACAGAGCAGGCAGCATCCCTCTCAGCCAGAGGGCGACATCACAGGGCTCCACCGCTATGTGTGCATTTTTGACTCCAGCAGCTCTCATGCGTTAATGCTATGGGTGCATTTCTCATCCCAGCAGCTCCCATGCATTAGCAATACCACTACATGCCTCCCCTGCCTCAGGTTCATCCTGCTCCAAGCACCGGGTTAACAGCCCGACGATACGGGCATTGACCTTCTGGTTGACCATGAGATCTATGTCGGCCCTCTGGTCCTCACACCCCCCCTTGAGTATTGAACAATTCCCTCCCGTAACCACCACCCACCCCCTTGCCCCCAGTTTCCAAACTGTGTCCACTGGAGGCAAATGCCCAGGGTTCCTGCTTGTACGCTTTTCTGTTCATACACCCACGCCTGTGCCTACAATTGACAGTGACTCTGCATATACATCCCTTGCTGAGTCGTACCATGGGCCACCTGACATTCCAGTCGCACTTACGCTCTATCTCAATATCTCTCACTTGGAATCTCCTTTTTTTTAATACCATATACCTCTTCTTGGCAGGTTTTGGTGCATGTACCACATGGCTAATATGCCGGGACAGACGTAGTAAATTCCGCAACCCACGGTGGGGACTCGCACGTCACTTTTCACCGCACATTGATCTAATATGTTGACGTGTTTTTGAACTATTCCCATTCAGGAGGTTTTAAATGTATGTTTGACTCATGCTACTATTATGCAGTATATGCATTTGTTGACAACATGCCTTTTGTCTTTATTGTAGGTTGTATGCAGTACATACTGAAGAGTCAGACATACTGTACAATATCATATTCTTGTTTCATTCACATGTTTTTTAACAAAATTTTCACGTTCATTTGCATTTAATTTTTGCAGTAGCTGAACAACTGACACTGAAGAAGGCTGTGACACTATTCTAGGTCTTTCTGGCCAAAACATGCTGGTCTGTTGATTTACACATTTGTCTCTAATTTCGGCACTTGTGTTATCAGTTCTTCACTGTTTTTAATCCTGACACTGGGTAGCTGAATAAAGTCACAATATAGCTAACCCTGTAGCCAAGTTTAAACTTCCACACCACAGCACTGCACCTTTTGACACACATGTCAGCCTCACATAGGGGTTTAGTACACCCCTCCTGAACTCAACTAAAAATATCCCTGAGCTCCTCCCTCGTAGAGAGGGGGTTTTAGCCCACTCGAAGACTAGGTCATGCACGTGAGGAGTGTGAGGGGAACCATCCTGAAAAGGGAAATCCCCTTGTTTACATGGCAGAGCACACTCTGACAGCTTAATAACCTCCTTGAAAACTGGAGTGCTGCCATGTTTTCAGCGAACTCCGAGGCTACAGAGTTGCTAGGGTCGTCTATGTGCAGATTAAGATCTCCCATCACTGGAAACCTGGAGGGTGAGCTAGCTAAGTTGGCTACAATGCCACTGATTGTTTCAAGAAATGTACCTGGTGATCCTGAGGGACGATAAATCAGTACTCCAGAGTGTGTATGAATTGGTGAGAAACTAATTGAGAAGGCCAAGTTCTCACAATTAGGTAATGGTTCAGGTGTGATACGGCATTTAAATTATCTTTGTATAATATCGCAATCCCTCCCCCTTTACTGCTTTTGTGGTCTAGTCTTTGGATGAGGTAGCCAAAGGCAAGATTTTATGTGAGGATTGGATCTGACTCACTGGTCAGCCAGGTTTCTGTTAAGAATAGCGTATTTGGGCGCTCATCCTCGAGTTCATGGATACAGGCGGCCCAAGGACCTTGCAGACATGTACCTGTGTTTAAAACATTTTTTAAATAGCAAACACCGCCGCAGCAGCGCTGGACTCAGAGACTCTGCTCTGTGGGGGCCGGGGGAGCAGTGATTGTCAGAGTGGAGATGCAGGGGCGCTAAGAGGTGAATACAACAATGCCTCAATAGCATGTATATGGTCGTTTAAAGACCTGTGAAGAACTCTGGTGCGGCTGTGTGTGTGGGCTGAGGACGCGGTCTCAGCCCGGGCTTAAGGCTAACACTGACACTGACACACAGACACACAGACACACAGACACACAGACACACAGACACACAGACACACAGACACACAGACACACAGACACACAGACACACAGACACACAGACACACAGACACACACACACAGACACACACAGACACACACAGACACACACACAGACACACACAGACACACACACAGACACACACACAGACACACACACAGACACACACACAGACACACACACAGACACACACACAGACACACACACAGACACACATACAGACACACATACAGACACACAGACACACATACACACATACACACATACACACACACACACACAGACACACATACACACAGACACACAGACACACACACAGACACACACAGACACACACAGACACACACAGACACACACACAGACACACACACAGACACACACACAGACACACACACAGACACACACACAGACACACACACAGACACACACACAGACACACACACAGACACACACACAGACACACACAGACACACACACAGACACACACACACACACACAGACACACACACAGACACACAGACACACAGACACACAGACACACAGACACACAGACACACAGACACACAGACACACAGACACACAGACACACAGACACACAGACACACAGACACACAGACAGACAGACACACAGACACACAGACACACAGACACACAGACACACAGACACACAGACACACAGACACACAGACACACACAGACACACAGACACACAGACACACACAGACACACAGACACACAGACACACACAGACACACAGACACACAGACACACAGACACACAGACACACAGACACACAGACACACAGACAGACAGACACACAGACAGACAGACACACATACACACACGGGTGAAATGACAGAGGGTGACGGAGGGAGGGTGACGGAGGGAGGGTGACGGAAGGAGGGTGACGGAGGGAGGGTGACGGAGGGAGGGTGACGGAGGGAGGGTGACGGAGGGAGGGTGACGGAGGGAGGGTGACGGAGGGAGGGTGACAGGGGGAGGGAGTGGAAGGGAGACATAGAGAGAGAGAGGAAGGGAGACCGATGGAGAGGGAGACAGAGGGAGAGAGACGGAGGGAGAGAGGGAGAGGGAGGGAAACAGCGTTAGGGAGACAGAGTTAGGGAGACGGAGTGAGGGAGACGGAGTGAGGGAGACGGAGTGAGGGAGACGGAGTGAGGGAGACGGAGTGAGGGAGACGGAGTGAGGGACAGGAAGGGAGACAGACAGAGAGAGGGAGGCAGGGAGGGAGGCAGGGAGGGAGGCAGACAGAGGGAGGGAGACAGAGGGAGGGAGACAGAGGGAGGGAGACAGAGGGAGGGAGACAGAGGGAGGGAGACAGAGGGAGGGAGACAGAGGGAGGGAGACAGAGGGACGGAGACAGAGGGACGGAGACAGAGGGAGGGAGACAGAGGGAGGGAGACAGAGTGAGGGAGACAGAGTGAGGGAGACAGAGGGTGGGCGACAGAGGGTGGGCGACAGAGGGTGGGCGACAGAGGGTGGGCGACAGAGGGAGGGCGACAGAGGGTGGGCGACAGAGGGAAAGCGACAGAGGAGGGCGACAGAGGGAGGGCGACAGAGGGAGGGCGACAGAGGGAGGGCGACAGAGGGAGGGCGACAGAGGGAGGGCAACAGAGGGAGGGCGACAGAGGGAGGGGGACAGAGGGAGAGGGAGAGAGAGCGAGAGAGATGTATGTATGCTGGGTCTGGTGGCTCATTGGACGAAGGTGTCTGCTGCAGGGACCTGTGTTCAACCTTATGGTCACAATTTTTTTTGCTTTAGCCCTGCCCCCTCCCCCTTTGATCGCACCCCCACCGGTGCGGCCCTCGGCCACAAACCGCACGCTCTAGTAGAATGGCAATTTCCATTGCGTGCATAGGTAAGGATCTATGATTCAAGAGGAACATGTTGTAGCACATTGATCCCTTCTCTCCTGATTGAGCGACAGGGCGGGGTCTAAATCTGAAAGGGCAGTGTGAGCATACATTGATATCGTCAGATATGCTTAGGGAGTTAGAACAGTTTCCCCGTGCAGTACCTCTACGGGAGTGTAAGAAATTGGAGTCATATACACGTTTACCTGTGGGCAAAGGGCCAGGGTCTGTGGCTCCTGGTCCCGGCCGGGCGCAGTGGGGGCGCAGACAGGCTTGCCTTTGGTGCGCCTTTGGGGCACCAGCAGCATGCCCGCTGTGCGGGCCCGCTTCGCGTCGCCTTTGCCATGCAGTTTTATGTGTTCCCAGCAACTAGCCCGCTGACTATTAGCTCCACCTCCTGCCCCAGCCGGAAGTGATGTTCCCAATTGCCACCTGCTCCCTCCACACAAACAGGACGACCTGCGGTGGGCGGGTTAGGAACTGCCGGTTGGAGGCTGTGTTGGAACAAAGTAAGTAAAGTGCCTTGTGTGATGGATTTCATTCATTATACTCCTGAAAAAGTGTTGTAAAGCACTGCATGGGACACATTTTAATGTTTTAAAGCCATTTATGTGTTTTAAGCATATTAATATTTTATCAGTAGGGAACTGCTAGGAGGAATCTCGGACGGTTCAGTGGGTGCAGCTCGGTATGAAGCCCCTAGTAACAGGGATGCACATTTCAATATACAATGACTCCAGTTCAGAGGTCCTTTTTAGTTTGTTTATTCGTGTTTCGGTCTTATTCGTATCTTAGTCCACCAACACGTTTTCTGACAAGGGTTGTTTTCTGACAAGAGTGAGATTGTGTGTCTGTGTATGTATGTATGTTCATATATATATATATATGTATATTTCCTACTGACGGTTGTCAGTAGGTAGTTATAGTTAGGACCTAGGGCCATATGTAGGTGGGGTAATACCGGTCGGTAAGGGTGAAATTCGGTAAATTTCACCATTACCGACCGGTATTTAGGGATTTTAGATGTAGGAGGCTGCAAATAAGGAATCAGTAATTTAACGATTCTTTATTTTAAGGAATCTGTAAAATACTGATTCCTTATTTTAAGGAATCAGTAAATTACCGATTCTTAAAGCCTTTGTAGGTAGCACTCAAGTGAGTGCATTTTAGCCTTAAGGATTCCTTATTTACCACTAACTATAAGTTGGTGGTAAATACCGAATACCTTTGAAAAAGCAATTATTTGCTTTTTTTCTCAGTGCCATGTGGCAGACATACATGCCCTCAGAATGAAGTCTGACATTCTCAGTAAAACATGTACATCCAACAAGGGCAGAGACTGTCAGTTGATTCCTTTTGTGTTCTACAGCAGCTTTCCAGAGTGTTTTAAAGAACAACTAGAGCGATAACAG